>NC_142523.1:23324119-23341619 GCF_964205215.1 Stylophora pistillata
AAAGACGTAACTTTCTACGTAAAATCAGCTTGGTGCTTTTTTGTCGTTCCAAGAAGATGCCTTGATCGATGGCATTATTCGGCGATGCACATTTACCATGATTGACCAATTGTTCATGATTAATTTGTAGTAGAGGAGTGAAAAGAATTTGTCTGAGGGCTTTGAAGTCTCCCAGAGCAACATGAGCGTCAAACTCATCATAACCACCCCTTGAACTTCTTGTATTTACTTTTGACCTAAATTCACAAACCTAACAACTCCTCTGTGGCTCTGTGGGACTATGATCCCAACTGGTGGAAGTGAATTTTCTATAGCTCCCCTTTTATACAAGTTAGTGACGACTGAACCTCTCTCCCTCCCTCCCTTCCCCTCGAAAACCATGTGATTACCAAAATCTCCTAACCCTCCCATCCCCGACGAAAAATGATAACTGGTCCCTAGTTTCACTCGCTCTTACCTTTTTGTGTGAGTCCCGATACCAGGTCGAAACTGACTCACTCGGCAGTCCATTTGTAGTCATTCGAGTCCAAAAAAATGGCAAAGATTGTTCAGAATCCACCAGTCTCCTTTGACTAAATCTCGTCCGCTGACGATTTCACACGACTCGCACGAGGGAGAGCTAGGTTACTTGCCTTAAGCCCTGCGCGACAGTGATTACCTTCCGAAGTTGTTGTTTGGTTTCGTTAAGACGGTTGGTGGAAGAAAAAGTCAGTTGCTAGACTATACCGTCTCATGCGCTAGTTTCAAATTTTTTTCTTTGGGAGGCAGTTGATTTCTAGTTTCGATCTGAGCAAATGTCTTAAAAAACCCAAAATTTGTATTTATTGCCTGATGGGGGGAAAGGGATGTCGGAGGATTTTTAGCATGATTGCATGATGATGATGATTTTCATCCGCCGGACAGAGTGCAGATAAGTTAAAGAGAAAAAACTCATTGGCTGCTTCTGAGAGTAAAGATTTGAAACTTTCATAGGAACGAAGATTTTCGATGGTGCAATTACAACACATCTACCGAGACGTGATTTTGATTCATTGAGCCACTTTTATTTTCCCTTCATTTAGCAGCAAAAGCAAAAAAGCCACATCTAAAATCCTCATCCCTGAAATTAATAAAGCTATTGCTCAATGTTGCATCCAGCGTAGCCCTTCATTTCCTTGAGTAGACCATATAGTTCAGCGTCTTTACTGAACGAAGATAAATCCGAAGGCGCTAATAGTTTGGTCTCCGTTGTCTCCGCCAAACCTGGCTACGTTTCCACACGGAACCTCGGCAAACGGTCCCCATCCCCCAAATCCGATTCTGGAATCAGGGGAATCGCACTCATTTTGTTCGTTGGCGATGATGCCAATTCGCATCTTAGGATTACTTTTTTTGTTCCCCTGCGTATTGAATCCTTCTCGATTGCAGTTTGGCTGGAGGGAGGCAGCGGGACCGACCAATCTCTTCCATGCATCACGACCCAGCGAAGTAGCACGGTATTGACCATCAGCGATGAGAGCATACAGTGAGGCTGCTTTCTGATCCACTCGCAAAAACCTGTTTACGCCATTGACCGTCATGCCGAGACAGATTTTGGTAAAGGACGTGCTCCAGTAAGTTGGTAACAGGGTCTCCAAGTTGTCCAACCCAGTGTTTCCATTTTCAGGAGAGACTGAAGACCTGGAAGACCACGCGCTTGAATCGTAATTGAAGTTGTGCTACGGAAAAAGGCAATTTTCCAGTTAGTGTCGAAAGCAATGCGGGGCTTCACTTTGCTCCATGAATGCTCCCTCCAGCTCGCGCCAAACCCCCAAGCGGTCAGATGCTATTCTAGAGCAATTTTTAAATGGGGGTCCAAATTAATCAGGCCTTCCATTGGTTTTGCTTGCTTATTTCGCTATGTGATTGGTCTAGAAAACTCGTGCTTCTCTCGATCAATCAGATTTAAAACTAATACCGTACACGGCTTCGTTGCCCACGTTTTTCCGCGCTTTGGGAAGTTTGATTGTTTCTACTATTAGCTCTTAATGGCTCTTCAGGATATTTCCTTTCTTCTGGTTGGTAATTTTAATTACTTTGGTTTTGGTTTAACGACACTCAATCGACTGAAAGGTGCCCCAGGGCCAACCAAGACGTAGTCACTCGAACCTTGTTTCTCTTTAGGGAGTTTGCTTTTTTTTTTATTTTTTCTTTGAGTTCTCATTAGCTCTTCAGACTGTTTTCCTTAGGATGATTGTCTCTTGTCAGTTACTTCAAAGACTTAATCGCAATGTGTGCTACAATTAAGAATTACATCCGTTTCAAAGTCTAAAAGGCTTAACCATGAATTGAAGAAAATTTCAAAGGACATCCTTGCTAGAGGATTGATCATATAAAGTACCACAATATTTTTAAGATAGCTTAACGTGACATCTAGAGCAGTAACTCACTCAAGGAGACAATGTGATAGAACAAAATGAATGAGAGAAATGAGAAGGGAGTCAAAGTTTTTATTCGATTAACTTGAAAAACTACGTTCCCTTGAGTAAGTATAGTTATAAAACCGAAAACACGTCTGAAATACCTTTGCACCGTCAATCTTCATGACCAGCGTCCATCCCCCACCACCGCAGTCTCCAAGCTCCCCACTCATGGAACAGTACACAGGCAGATTTTGACTTCCTAGCTTGAGGTTATATGCCTTGTTTGGGCTGGCACTAATAAGAGAGCATCAGTGTGTAGCAAGCATTTAATCATACAACAATCTCGTTCCCAGGGACTTTTAAGGGAAAAGGCCCCAGTCAGTTCTGTCGCTGACCAGTTTTAAACGCGACTAGAATTTAAGACTTACATAAATTTATTTTTGTGATATATCAAAACTTTAATTCATAAACAACAGAACTTGACCCCAAATAAGCCAATGAATTGCCTTGGTTATTTGACGTTTGAAGGTAAAAATGTGTTGCGTTTTTGACGGTTGTCGGTTGACACCGGGGAACTGACGCCTAAAATTGTAATTTTTTTCTTTTGCATTCATTTCTAGTTAGCTATAAAGGACTAAGATAAAGTCTCGGTAGTTATTTTCGTTCACTTCTTGTTATTAACGAAAAAATCAGATTTGAGGTTTCTTTTTCCTGTTTTTGCTGCCGTACGACCATGAGTTCAAAACTACTAACAGCAGTAGAATGTGACGTCAGTGTCGGAGAAATGAAACACTACTCTCATCACATGCAAAGGCCGCACATTCGCGAAAACTTTAAATTCATCGGTCTTTCTTTTGCAAGTAAGAGTGGTTTGAAGCCCTTCCAGTCTGAGCTGAATTATTTTCTTGGCCCTCGCAATGACTAATCACAAGTACCTCAGAACCTTTCGCTCAAAGGAAGAGAGGTGTGGGATTCCCAAGTAACAAAAATTCTTTTGTGTTCAAATTTTGGGAGAATGTTTCCCTGTGATCAAGGAACGAGAAAGTTGAAATATTATTTTTTTCTGCGCCTTTTTCCTTGTATATATCCCCCTTTTTTTCTTTTTTTTTTTTTTTCTCTTGCACAATTTTCTTTTAAAAGGATTTTTAGTACGTGTTTGCTACCCTCCCTCGCCCCGAAAATTTAACGATTGTTCATTACTTACCTGTCCTTGTCGTATATCTCCTTGCAGGAGCTTGCGGGTTCAGTTGGCACTGCGGGAACGAGAACAGCTATTAGGCAATCGACCATAAGGGGATAAATGCAAATATTCCTAACTATATTCAAGAAAGATTTTAATCCAACCGAAATTCAGAACCGTTGGGGCAACGGAGCAGTGTAGCGGGTAATATTAAAACGACAGAAACGATTATTCTAAATCTTACCCGGTTTACAGCAGTCCTGTTTCTTCTTGATCAGGTCCTCAAGATCTGACAACTTGTCCATTATTTGCCTGCAAAACTTCTTTTTCCCGGCATCAGCGCCAATGGTGAGATAAACCAGAAAGATGAGTGCACAAAATCTCGGCATAGCTGCTGTTTTCTCACACTTTCTTGAGTACTTCTTGAGAGCAGCGAGACTCGACGATAAGCGAGGAAGGTATAACAAACGTCAACTTATAAACACACGAATCGCCTCTAAGATTCAGAGAAATTTCTCCCTACCTGAGTGCATACTCCAGCCAACGCTTTGTTGAGAGATTTTTTGCATTCATCAGACTTATTTTAAGAGGCTGTTTGTAGCAATTTTATTCAACCAACAGACCAATAGCAATTCTGTTTAATAGTGATACTCGTGCTTTAGACGAAATTCGAATAACCATCGATACCAACGACAGGAGAGTGAGTGTAATTCATCAAATCTTTCAAAAACTAACGATTTTATTTAAACCAAACGAGGATGGTATTGAGTTTGCGTGATTGAGACCAAAATTACAAATTTGACAGAAAGGCGAGCGTCATTCGCAAAGTTATGAACCCGCACGAGGCGTAATATAAGTGACCCGTGAATTATCTCTTCCATTTCGCGAAAATGCTAAGACTTCCTTGAGACCTCGCACACCGGAAGAGAGATCGATTTGAGTTTTTCCGTTTTAATTTCGGGACGCGTGCGCTGCTGTTTGAGTACATGTGACGTGTGAATTTTTCTAAACAATTCGTGCGTGAGATGGGATCCACCCTCTTTTGCTACTCTCCAACATGAGTACTGGCTTTCGTTGAAAGAAATGTCACTATTTGGTGCGTGGGCAGGGTAACTATGGTTTTAAAATTCAGATGAAGACCACTCGTTCTGTTAAATATACATCACGATCTCGAAATCTGGTCAGTCCTTTCTATGAGTAGTAAAGTTTTCTTTGTACTGCTTTGCTTTCGGTTTCTAAGCCTCGGAGTTTTTTCTTCCCAATGTTTTCATAGTCTCGGATCTGCTCTTAAATCTGAGGGTCTCGCTCAAATATGATAGCGCAACATGGCTCGGAGCTATCTTGGTTTGTTGCGGAAGTCTATCTTCATGTCGCTCCCCTGAGAATGTGCGTGAGGCGCTTGTACATTTCTGCATACAAAGACCCTATACATCAAACACAAGAAAGAACCGTACATACAGTCTTTTGTTTCCCGAAAGTACGAAATAGCATTTCATTGTTTCAGTATTGACCTAAGTTATTCATGGCCAAATCTAGTTACAAATGATTGTTCTCGTTTGAAAAACTTGTGACATAGAAGCTGATATATCGCAACAACCGACACACAAAAGATTTCAAGTAAATATCCTTTCTTTCATTTCATTGTAAGAGCTTATTTTGAAACGAAGGCAACACCAACGGCGAGATAAACCAGACCAATGCCTCATTGTGCAAAACTTCAATTCATTGTTGCAGTTTCTTTGTCTTGACTACCTCCTATTTTTAACGAGACTACATGATGGGAGGCTATTGGAAACGCTAGGAAAAGATGTTCTTTGGGCAGATATTGGTTTGGGACTGCGGCTAGATATAACTCTTATTATATTCTTCTCAGCACTTGAGAGGCCGTATTCTACAAATCCTGTGATCTTATTGGTTCCGAGAGCGGGCAGCATTCTCCCATTTAGCCCGCTGACAGCGGTCGGTATCCGTTGCGTGTTGAGTCACCCAGCAAATCCTTAGGCTCGTAGCAATTTTTAATAAAAATCTATGACCTTGTGCCGCTGGTTTATAAAATATTAGCCTCTTAACTGCCCTTTACATAGAATTTTTCGAGCTTTTAAGGAGATCGAAAAACTAGTGATACCAATTGTAGAAGAATAATAAAATTGAAAGAATCTTTGAAAGATTTGCAATTTCATCACAACCATATGAGAAAAGGCAGCTCAAAATACTTGCCTTAGGTGTTGCGTGCAAAGACTGTTTCTTGCGAATCTATATCGAATACTTTTCTGATCGCGCGCGGTGATTAAAGATTTCATGGAAAAGCGAATGTCACGCAGAAGTCAGAAAAAACTTCGCCCGAAGGCAAAGAAGCCGTAGATACAAACGCTCCGTCCGTGGAATGCATGTGATTACAAACTACTTGTCTAAAGTCTTGCGTGAAAAGACTGTCTCTTGCGAATCTATATCGAATACTGATCTGATCGCGCGCGGTGATTAAAGATAACGTTCCGTCCGTGGAATGCATGTGATTACAAATTTAGATTAAGAACATAATTTCATTTGTTTGGCCGTGGCTTTTCGAAATTGATTAGGGAAAATTTAACGGCTAACAGCAGTAAAAATAGATATTAAAAATAACGAATTATTTAAAAACCTCACTGTAAGAACATTCAGTGCTGTGACTGGTGGATTTTAACAAATGATCATTAATCAATTATAAGTCTTAGATACAGTGAAGTCATGTTTGAACCAAAATGGGACGCCATTACAAACGTAAGACGAACGCGTGCTAGGCAACTACTTAAAAGATCCTACAATAACAAAATTTTCATTTATTTCAAGATTCAAAACAAGAAAGTCAGAAGTCATCGAAACTCGAATGGTTCCCTCATTTGTGCTTTTTACTTCAATGTCAAATAAAAATAATCGTATGGTGAAAGAGAAATCTAGCAATTGAGTGAAGATAAGTTACGTCTGAAAGTGCGTTGAGATCGACTTTTCATACCAGCACAATGGTAACATGGTCAATTTTCAAGGGAAATTTGCAATTTGAAAGCGCAACAGCAAAGTGAGAATGATACACTGTTCAATTGATCTTTCTTCTCTAAAAGCCATATGGTAAAAGTAGGATTTGAAAAGTAGTTTATCCGTAAACGAATAGAACGTAAGCCTTCTTCGACATTTTCAGCCCTTTTCCTTTATTGTTTGACAATCATTTTCTAATTAGGTTTTAAATTTAGCGCCAGTGTCTCAATGAAAGTCCCGGAGGATATGTCGCTGAATTCTGGGCGATGTATCCCACAATTAAAATTTTAGTTCGGGCTTTCTGGCAGAAATAACGTAATCACTCAATAAGATATTTCAATAGGTAAATTGAATGAACTAAGTGATTATTAAATTATATGTTGATCATTGCAAAATGGTACATCTGGACCAACCGAAAAACAAGTGTAAACCCAAATATTAAATTATTCTGGAAATTTGTGAAGGTTAAATATATGACTGAATGATACATTGCTGTTAAAATAATCCACGAGCGAAATTTCAGGTTAGATAGAAATGATTCATTGAGTAATGGAGGCGGGGTTCAATTTGTCAATCACGAATCCTCTTACCAATCCATCATAACCATTATAATTTCCAGAGAAAAACAAGTACATTTATCTGAGAAAATATCTTTAGAAAACACGTTGTCTAGATTAAAAAATTCCTCCATTTTGGAGACTCCTCAGTTTCTGAAAGTAAGTGGTTGTTTCTATGGTTATTGTCATAGATATTGTGATTGGTAGATTTAGCGGAGAGGACTTAGTATGGCTGGCTGATTTAACTGTCCTATTACAGGTTTCTGATTACAAATATATTAAATGAGGGAAAAATAAAGCAGCTAATTCACTAATCATATTAAGGGAAATTGTCATAGTAGGAAATAGTTATTGATACGTGTTATAATGCATTTTTGAACCTACTTATTAGAATAAAAATGTTTAAAGAGAGAAGAGGTTTTAGTCTACTATTAGATTTCCCATTCTCGGAAAATGCGAAATAGGCGTGCGAGTGCGCTTGCTGGGCCGGACGATTTTTTTCCCGACCGGCTCACGCCAGACTTTCGGACTCTACCAACGTCAGCCTTCATTAAAAGGTTTGTGTGATGGAGGCCGTGCAGTTTACGCTAAAAATGCCCTAAGCTATACGTGATTTACATATCGGAGGTAAATAGTCACACACACTATGAAACAACTACTGATTGATGTTTGTATGTTGTACAAATTACTGAACGGGAATATTCTACACCGTTGCTATTGTTATTATGCTTAGCGATCTGTTGAGGACTATTTCCAATTCCACACTTGTCCTAGGGTCATTTACGAGCAGTCTTGGCACGATCCCTCTATTCTAATTATTTGAACTAGTCACATATTCCACCATCAGGCGCTGTCGTGTCTGCCCCCGTTACTGCTGCCGTTCCTTGTTGCTGTTTTGAAGGGAGTATTAAGTTTAAATCACGTTCTGTCTTTTCATCTCTCTCTTCTACACCAACAAATTCCTCAGAAATCCCAACCTCCTTCCAGGACTCCTCCTTCATTGAAAGCAAGGTTATCCCGGCTTCGTCTAATTTTATGAGGCCATCTTTATTTTTTTTTAAAGAGTCTGTTTTATAGCAGGATGAAAATTGGATGATGAATTTTTGGATTTTTGCTTTGTTTTCTTCCTTTTCATAAAATGAGATTAACTTATCTGCACAGTCGCCACAGGGAGAGTAATTGATGGTCAGAATAATTTCAATTCCAAAATGTTCCGCCACTATGTTAACAAATTCGCTATCATCAAGCAGTTTAGCTTCTACATGTTTTTTTCTTGGTGTGGTTTCAAAGCGTTTATTGAAGATGACTTCCTGGTCATTATTTTTGATAGTCGCGATAAGATATGCAACACTTGGCCAAACAGTTCTAGGGATTTTAGTCCTCTTTAAAGTTTCCGAAAATTGTCCTGAAAACATAAGAAAAAAATTAAGATCAAATCTCAAAAACTGTTTATAAATGCCAACATCAGATCATGAAAAGGGCCGCTAGAAAAGCAACAGTCCATTGAGATGGAACAAATTCTTTTGACAAGGTAAACAAGGATGAATATGTTGGGGAAGAAAAAGGGAACCGCAAAGTGCTTTGTTAATGAGGAAGCAGACTTTTGTTTAAATCCTGACATTTTCTACCTTTATCTTTTTAATTCTGCCTCCTGGAAACTATCTGGGGGCTACTATATCAACTGAGCTAGGAAGCTCAGCATGTTAAGAATGGGAAAATTTAGAGGGTTCCTCTATTTAGTTGTGAACAGATTGCTCTATGGTTATGAAGAGCCCATTAAATTTTACCATCCCTCCCATCAGAAGATCTCGTAGTTTATTTGTTAGAACCACCCTACAAGTTTCTTTGGAGCAAGAGTTCGAATACTGTCGAATCGAAGCGACGTTAAATTTTTCTAGGCTTCTTTGCAACTCACCTGCAAGGATTATAGCTTTAACTGTCAAGCCCCGTTCAAACAGTCATGGTGATCGATGATATCGATAGCTTCAACTCTCATTCACTATTACTGACTATCATGTTTGCCTTCAAAAGGTTGATGATAGTTAACGCGATGAGATCGCGTAATTGTAAACAAATATGGCGCGCTCTAAGGTCAGAAATTTCGGTGGCATTTAAAATTTTAGTGAAGAAGTTGCAAGTTGCAGATGATGAGAATGAACTACGAGACATTCTGCGAGATTTTCACGGCCATTTTAGTCATTTTTCTTTGTGCCATTTTGGTTTTAGCCCGTTTTTAGCAAAACCGCGCTCGTGCGAACGGCGAAACCTATTACCAACTATCATGTCGAATTTGCACATGTCCCAAACTGCATGATAGTCGGTGATAGTACATGACAGTTCGTGTTCAAACGCACGTGATAGTTGAGATTATCAATAACTATTATGGCCGTCTAAACGAGGCTTTACCCATCCGCAAGCAAAAATATGATTTAGTGGCCGGCGCATTTTTTCACTGTCATTGCAATTATAGGCGAGAATTAATTTAACGCCCCTTCGTTTTTCCCACAGAACTCATTATAGTAGACCGACTTCTCGAGATAAATCGCATATATGAATGAAATCTCGCATTCCGATTGGTTGACGAAACGAAGTATTTTGCGTGGAATCTGCGAATTGAAAACGAGGCTATCTGATAGTGTTTGCCACTTGCCGTTAATTGTGGAAAACCCTTTCGAGTCTCTTTAACGCGGAATTCACAAGTCAGCTTATGGATTTTCCTTGAATCGCATAGTTAGATAGAAATAAGAAAAAAAGAAAACAGCAGTAATATCGCACAATGCAATAAAAATAGAAGAAAAAAGAAACAAAACTGCAATAATATCGTTTGCTTTTATCCTGAGCGCTCACCCAGCTTCCGGCCATGTATGGCGAAAGACAAAGCTTTCCATAAAAAGTCTGGATGGTGTCTTTTCGTCCCTCCAAGAAGATGGCTTGCTATCTGATAGTGTTTCGCTTCGCTTGTTCGCGCTCAGGATAAAAGCAAACGATATTATTGCTGTTTTCTTTCTTTTTTATTCTAAAATTATTGCATTGTTCGATATTACTGCTGTTTTCTTTTTTTCTTATTCTAACTATGCGATTCAAGGAAAATCCATAAGCTGACTTGTGAATTCCGCGTTAAAGAGACTCGAAAGGGTTTTCCACAATTAACGGCAGGTGGCAAATGATAAAAGATATTAGGACTGACAAACTTATTATCAGGATAATGTTTTGACAAATGTATAGAGCTATTTAAGGACAAATTTAAGGGTGATCGCCAGGCTTCATCTGTTGCTATGGTAACAGTAGCGGTGTTAAGGACGCTCTAAAATTCAGTTTTTGAAAGATATCTCAAAAACCAAGAAGGTAGCCTATTTCTTTTTCAAATTTCTTAAACATCATCGCATTCTCTATCCATACACGTGATCAAAATAAAACTATTTAGTAGAACTTGAGTTGTTTAGGAAAATGCTGTTACTAAATGTAAAAAAAATTTCGCTTGATAGTTTTTCTTGGATCTTTTCACAATTGCGAAATGATGCGTACAAAAAATTGCGAAATAATTTGTACAAAAAAAAAAAGGTAAGTCACCGAGCTAGTTTTCGAATATTAGCTTATCAACTTAGCAAGCTTTATTTCCGCATTTATTTCACTGACTCAACGGCTCATCTCAGCAAGGATCGACGAGTCCGCGTCCGCGCGATCAATCGATGCCCCGTGTAGCGAATTCGAAGAAGAGGCTTAAGGTATTCGTTCCGGAAGTTGATTTGCATTGTTTTGTGATCTTATACATTCCTGATAAAAAAAAAAATTCATCATTTGAGGCTCAGACTGCTTACCGCTACGACTGTTGAAAATGTGAGAGTATTTCGGAGAGAATTCTCTTGTTGGAAGTTACTCTTGCGGAGTTCGATTTATGGCGATAAGCAGATTTTGCAGTTGGTGCCAATGCTAGTATTCCATAGAGGCCATTGATGCCGAATTTCTCGTACAGAGATTGTAGCGTATCATAAGACAAGCCGGCATCTGCCAGCTTCCGGACCATATATGGCGAAAGACAAAGCTTTCCATAAAAAGTCTGGATGGTGTCTTTTCGTCCCTCCAAGAAGATGGCTTGATCGAGGGCATCTTTCGGCGATGCACATTTACCATGATTGACCAATTTTTCATGATTAATTTGCAGTGGAGGAGTGAAAAGAATTTGTCTGAGGGCTTTGACGTCTTCCAGAGCAACATGAGCGTCAAACTTAGCAGAAAATAGGGTTTCATATATATCACTCAATTTGTCTGTCTCAGATTTCAGAGTGCTGTTAGGCTGTTTCCGGAGGTCCTTCAGCATGGGTAGACTATCGGCAAAAAGTACTTTCCTTTTGGTTAGATTACACGCAAGGGTCTGGTCTCCATTAAGGAGAAGTCTTGGCGTGTCAAAAACAGAAGCATTGTGACCTATAAGGACCAAGGAATCGACGGATTCTGAAGAGCACACATCTAAAAAATCCACGAACGATTCAAGGCAGGCTTGTAAGGACTTGGCTGGAACTGGCTCTCCAGCTTTGCATAAAATTCCTCGATCCCCAAAAAACCTTACAGTGATATTATGAATAGCAGTTGCATTACTTGATATAGAGTGCTGAGGAAGAATGTATCCGGAGAATGATTCACGTCCATCATCGGTAATCGCTGAGAGTTGGAGAATTTCAGTTCTTTTTGCCATTGAACTTGTTTCAATATCAAACACGATGAATTTGTACCTTTTCAGGGGATTAAAGAGTATTTTTTTTAATGGAGGCCTGACTGCAGAAGGAGTTATTAGTTTTTCATATTGTTTTAGTTCAGTTTCGCAAGTGTTTTTGTTTACTTTCTGCAAGATTTCGTAGTCGTTGGTGCGTTCATTCCCGTTTCCATTTGTTACCGTCGAATGAAATCTGATTAACCGAAGCTGCTTTCTCCTAATTTTGAAGTCTTCAGTGGATTTTCTTTGTTTGTAAGCTGTTGCCATTTGATCTTGAGTTTCTTGGTAGCTTATGCAGTTGGGCCCAGGGTTTATTCCAGCTTTAATTAATGTTTTGCACACGAATTTGTGACCTTCATTGTACCGAGCGACTCCACAAGCTGTTCTTAAATCGCTACTCTCACTTCCTCTATAGCGCTTGATTTTCAGGTTCTTGTAGCTAATGGGTCCATTTAGGGACTCATTTCGCTGTGAGTCCAGGCGGGAGGTTAATTTTGTGGCAACTGTTGGGGAATCTTCCTGTATGTTGTTCAGGAACGTTCGCGGCCATTTTATTTTATTAGGAACTAAACTCAATAAGAAACAGATCTCAACACTAAGAACTATCCATTGAAATCTGCAAAACAAAGTAAGATCTACCGAGCGTCTATGCTAGTGTGGCGTCGATTTCATTCTTCTTTAGCTCTCTAAATAACCCTTTTTCGACCCGTTTCGGCAAGAGTCCTGCCATCCATTCTGCCTTCGAGAAGTAAACTTTCCATTTTTGTTTCCTAAACAATCACTTCCACTGGGAAAGAGTAGAGGTACTCAGCAATACTGAAACGTTCGTGGCGGTCACGTTTGCCTATAATTAGCCCGCGGAGGCGAGTAATTTGCTTGCATGTATCCTAGAATCCATTCTCCGCATGGTTAAAAAAACCCTTTCAAACCTCCCTAAATTGCACTTGGAAACCGATATGGCCCAAATCGCTTCACGATTCGTGCGATGTCGGTTTTCGTGTGCAATTTTACGCGGAATTCTCTCGCTTGTCAGGTGATGAATTTTCCTATACAGTTCACTTGACATATATTTACAATTACGTCGCATGATGGTGAAAATTGTTCTAAATCTCCAACGATTTCACCAATAGTATCTGGGGGTTAGAAAAGGCGAAAACGAACTAACGTGTATGTGTTTCTACTAAAAGCAAAGACTTTTCTGCCATATTTTCACTACCAAATGATGCCAATAAAAGGGTACAAAAGATTTATCACCAAGTTAAGTCAAACTTCTTACTCACTTTCAGCATTTTTCTTCAAGGACAACAGTGTTGCATTATTGTACACCAGCTTCTTAGGATCAAGTGAAATAATATGTTTTTAACAAATTTTCAGTGAGTAGAATTGTTGCAAACAGTGTGCCTGATTCCCAGCCATATCATTAATCCAAAAGTAAGTCTACTTTGATCGAAGAAACAGTCCCACCATACGCTTTCATGATATTAAATTTGGACTACCACTAAAGACAAACTGGACTGCTTTTATTGGATTACTTTTTGCCGAGAATAGGGCAGACCACTGACAGCTTTGCATTCAAAAGTTAATATAAATAATAAATAAATAAATTTAGAATTTAAAAGGATACTTGCAATCCCTTGTCACACCAAGTAATCGTCTCTTTGAACAAGTTTAGCCTATAGCAAGCCTTTGCTCCTGAAAAACAAAAATAGAATTAAAGGATTGCGAGAGTGATGAAATTTACCTCCTCTTATCATTTTCTTTCTTTTCTTCAGAGGAGGAACTAATGTGGTCTGCAAGCCATCCAAAAACGTTAAGATGCTGTTACTTTTCCTCTTCCAGTCGAGTTTTCCTCTGACTACGACCGAAGAGATAAAAATTTAAGAACTTGAGCTCAGGGTCTCATATTTGCAGTATGGTTGACAAATGCATTTTGCGAGAACGTTTGAACTTGACTTTACCTGTTTCTATGGCTTTGAAACAGGTTGGTTTCAACTCGTGAGCAGCTTTGGAGTCCTTTAGTGATTCTATGTAGTTTCCTGATATAGCAAAATAATATAATAATGATAATAGTAATAATAATAATAATAATAATGATAATGATAATTAAGACTTTATTTAAGTGTCAAACCATGTAGCTTGGGAGAAACCCCTGGTAACAAGGCGACACAAACTAATACAAAATACAAAGCTTAGAGGACTAAAATGTCTGCACTAAAACATGAATAATACAAATACAGTCTAGAATGTTTTAAAGATAAAACTGAACAATAGAAGTAACTATTGATAACTGACCTAAGGTAAAAAAAAGCTATTAATTTTACTAATAGGATATAAGAGTGTCAGGTTGAGAAAGGGATTCGACCCTCGCAGCCGGCTTCTATCAGATTAGTTATATCTTTGCCACGAATGCGTCTCTTAAACACATTAAGTGTTTTAGCTGAGCAGTCATCCATAGACAGTTTTCCCCATAATGTCGGTCCCAAATATCGTAGTGAGTGCCTACCGTACGTAATGGAGTTGTAACTAGGAGTGGAAAAATCAGATTTTCTCGAATTTTACCAGGAGTAATGTCCATTAAAAATATCGCAAATACTACTTGGGTGAAGTCTATCTTTAACTATACAAATGTCCTGGAAACGTCTGTCCACCAAGGTTGGCAGCTTGGCCCTTTCCAGTAGCTGAGAATAACCACCTTGCTTTTCATTGTACACTGCCCTCAAACCTCTTTCTTGTAGTCGCTCAAGTTTGCGTGAGTCAGTAGCTCAGCAAAAGTGCCACACTAGGTGGCAGTATGTAAGGTAAGGTAAGGTAACACACCTGTCTAATATAGTTAGAGTTTAGCCTTAATCGGGATTAGCTTCTTACGTCGCACGAGGAAAGCAATTATTTGACTGGCCTTCGTGCACGCTGAGTTTACATGTTCAGAAAAAGTTTTATCTGGAATCTATTGATATCCCTGAAAGTTTGAGAGTTTCCGCGGTCTTAATTTCCTGAGTATTTATGCAGATCTCTGCATTTGTGCTCTCAGAGCCAGTCCCCCTCTTTCTGTAACCGATCTTCAACGTCTGGTATTTCTTAAGGTTCCCAGCCACTAACTTGGACTGCTACCACTTAGTAGTCTGATCCACACTCGCAGTTAGGTTTGATGTGACCTCCCCCTGATCATGACCGCTGTGGCACATCTGATGGTCATCCGCATGCATCGATATATCGGTCGATACGCAGAAAGAGAGGTCGTTCTGAAAAATATTCCACAGCGAAGGCCCTAGGGCGGAACCCAGGGGACAGCCTCTATCTACCAGCCTGTACGAACTGACTTCATCTCCCGTTTTGACAGGGCTGTATCTGTTATAAAGGTAACTGTTCAGGAGTTATATCAGTTCCTCCTGGAAACCATATGCTCTAAGCTTACTCAACAACAATGGCAGATGCAGTGGGTCTAAGGCTTTTGACATGTCTGTGGATAGAATGTTGACAGCGACTTTGTTGTCCCTTGCCTTTCTTAATTCCTCTTTCAGATTGATTAGTGTAAGTTTGCAGCTGTGAAGTCTACGATATGCGTTAGAAATTTGCATACATGCGGGAGTCGAAACCAGAGGATATTTGCGAGCCCAAAAGTTTTTCTAGGATTTTGTTCACACAATGCGAGGATAGTAATTAGTCAATAGTTCTCCTTGGAGAGCTTATCGTCTTTTTTAAACACAGCGATCCAATCACCTCTCTTCCATTCGCTTGGCTACTTACTGTTTCCTATACATGAGCTGAAAGGAGTAGTTGGTGGTTCAGACAACTCCTCAGCTCCGATTTTCAAAACTTTAAGTGGAATGTCGTGGCTTTCTAATGTTAAACGATCTAAGTACAGTGAGAGCTTGTCCTTGCGTGACAAGACTGATACTAATGATCTACTTCCCATTATCGTTCTCCTGCTAAATTTTTAAGACACTTGAGTGATCTTTAAAATCATCCATTGCTTTGCACTCAACCACGTTATTTACAAATCCGTCCGTTAACATTATGTGAGCGTGTTAAGTCTTTATAAAAGCGCTGAGTTTTTCGAATTTATTCTGGACACTATTAATGTTCAGGTGGGCTGGATAAAAGATTCTTACTGTGATGTTTCCTAAAAAGTCCCCACGGGGCATTATCAGAAATGATATCTTAATCTTCAAGCTACCGCTCGCAACATTTTCTTGTATAAATTTCTCTCGATCTTTTTCCAGTAAATTTATTTCCTCGAGCTCTTCTTACGAAACTTCTGCCAAGAAAACAGACACTCAGTGGTGGTAGACTACCAGATAGTGTTGAAAAATATGACGAGATATCTGGAAACTGTTGGCTTCTGACCAGTTATTGCAGCTACCACACAAGATGGCGTCCTGGTTGTTCCTCGTAGCCTCTGAACATTCGCCGCATGGGTATCTTGGCGAAGTCTTCGTTCTTTTAGGACCAGGATTGGGCGCTATATCCCCACAGTGTTTACTAATTATTCTAGTTAAACATAAGCGCCTGTCAACACAATCGAGCAAGATCGGTGAGGTGCCAACTTAACAAATATCTCAAAGAATATAAAATAAAACATCTCAGCCGTGTATTCTACGGTCTAGTGTGTTGTTACAAACTGAGGCTGCGAGGAAGATTTTGTTAGCGCTGTTTTCATTTACCTTCGGCAGCCCTTTTTTTGCCACCTAACTTTAGGCGATCCCCTGACAAAGCAAGAATAAGCCACTAAATTGTAATGAGATTCATTTAAGGCTTTTTAACAAAGGATAAAGTAATATTTTACATTGAATTCGCCGTTTATCAGTCATTTGTTCATATAAAGTTGAGTAGTTTTAACAGAGGAATAGTCAATGTGTTTTAGTAAATCCGCCATGCGTGACGAGGCGAGAAGTCCTTCGCAGCGCTTAATCTTCAAGGCCGATAAATCTTAGCTAACCTTGTAGATTACATAACAGGCTATTCATTTCCCCAAGATATGGAGAGTGAAGATTAAAATCGATGGTAGGGTTTTCACCTATACCCCACCCCACCCCCTCTATCTACGCCGTAGGCTACGAGGGGAAGGGGGAAGGGGTACCGGTCTGCGAAATAGTGGACAGCTATCGTAACCCTTGAACCCAATAAGTCAACAGTCCGGGCCATGGACAGTTTTGTCCATACCATCTCCTCCGATATGATTGGTCGCGACAAAACCAAAAAAAAAAACTGATGTGGCAGAGAGGATTGTAACGATCATACTTTTTCTTGCTAGTTTTCTCGTGGTGGCTATGTTGGAATGCGAAAGGCCTAGGGACGGTAGAACAGAATTCGATTTTAAGAGAGGCATCAATTACTTATTCATTTCAGTATTACTATATTACAAATCTAATTTTCGACAGACATGTTATATCTTTTCTCGTACTCCTGCTATGTGTTGCACGTACACGTATTTTGTTCGCAATGTTTTGTTATTATATTCTATTCGTTTCCTGTGAGATGTCTAAAAGACACCTCGTGGTTGGTAGCGACTGATGAAATAAAACTTTTACTTCAATCTCATCTGAAATTTCCTCATGAATGTTAAAGGAAATGTCTCATTCTATAAGTAGCTCTCCAAGAATTGCAGAGAACATACTTCGACTAGCTTCTTTAGCCGCCGGTTGTTTGTTTGCTTAATTTGAAG
>NC_142523.1:23346619-23369119 GCF_964205215.1 Stylophora pistillata
TTCAGGTAGCCTCCAGTGGAAGGCAGAAAGAAGAAGACGGGGGCTGCTCAAAATGCGGCGGGAGATGCGATCTATGTAAAAATTATTTCATTCAAGTTTCGGTGTTTCAGAGTTCGGCAACCGGCCGCCGATATCCATTTCAGCAAAAGCTGTCTTGTTCGTCACGAAGGGTAATTTATTTAGGTTATAGGGGAAGCCTATAACCCCATATGAAACCCAACGAGGGATCTATTAAAGATACACGACCGGCTTCCCCTACCCTGTCACCTTAAAAATTAAGTTTCCCGGGAGACCACGTCTCCGATCACGTAAATCACATCTTCGATTGCCGTGTTGCCAGCACGGTTGTCCTGATAGTGTAGTGGTCATCACACCTGACCAGTAAACAGGGGGACGTGGGTTAAAATCCCGCTCAGGGTAAATTTTCTTTTCAAACATTTATTCTATTTAAGTATGATTATTTGGGGTGTACAGGGTCAGGGTTTCCCTCGTATACAGAATTTATATGACTATATAATATATCCTTCTTTTTTCATGCAGTTAAAAATTTCTCTTTTACGCAAGGGAAAATGGAAATGAACTTGGAACCAAGGATGATTTGCACTGCATATCAAACGTGAGGTCATGACGTCATTTTACGAACCAACATTAGGATCAGCTCCCACTCAGCTTTTCGCTTAGTTGGTAGAGCACTGTACCAGTATCGCAGAGTTCATGAGTTCAAATTTGGAACAGGCCTGCTTAAGTATTGTTCATTACTGCGAAATCGCTTTCGAATTCTTTTCTCAATCCGCAGTTCACTTCTATGATTTTCACAGTCATCGGCAGAATGGTTTTGATACTGAATCACAAACAAGATTTACATTGTAGCTTAAATAAAAATATTGTCTTATCTAGCTTTAAAGAAAAAGTTAAAAAAAAAGACACAAACCGAACTGAGCATTTTCAATCTTTCCTTTCAGTTCAAGTTTGTCTGCACCCGCGAGGCTCGTAAGTGCGTCTTTGTAACAATATTTAGCTCCTTCGAAGTCTTTCTGCTTAAACTTGACATCACCTTCTCTTTCAAACTCCTCTGCTTCTCCTACTACGAAGGAAAAGAATTAAAAATAAATCATTCTACAGAACACTGAATGCAAATCATTCGGCAGTTCTGGTTTAAAAGGACATGTATGAAGCTCATTGCAGATCTGGCCATGTTGAATTAACTAATCATGTCTTGGTAAAATGTACTTTTTTGTTGCTACAAAATAAACTTAGCAACTGAGAAACTAGCTGATCTGGAAAAAATTCAGTAAACGTCGAACAATTACAGCTGTCGAACCACTCGGAGGGAAGTTATGGTATCATGTATTTTTGAAAACTACTATTGCTCTAGTCTAATATAATGTGTGATAATAGTACCTAATCAGTAGCTGAACAGGTATTATCACGTGATCAAGTTATGTCACTCCTTTCTACAGAATTGACGGGAAACGAACAATAACTGCCTAACACTATTATTTGCAAGCGCGTCAATCGTTCTTTAAGGCTAATTTATGTTTAAAAATGACGGAGGTTTCTTCAAGGAGAGTTTTAAAACTTCTCAATTCATGATTCCTTGAGTTTCACGATTTTTTCCCAAGGAAAGCTAAAATATAGTTATTAATGATGATGATTACTATTTATTACCTTTGGCGATAGAGTTACAGTAATAATTTAAACTACAAAATAATCGAGGTGATACCCCCTTGGTACTCCCCAACACAGCCAAAGCCCTTTTATGAGAACAAACAAGCGACATTGTACTGGGATGTCCCAGTTTATGCGGATCACACAGATGTGCACGCGAACCGAGTATACGCGAGGATTGTGGACAAGGAAAATCAGATCGTCACCCTCTTAGAAATGAGTTCCCCCTGGGTTGAGAATAGAGAACAGAAAGAGAAGTATAAATCTCTCAAGTACGCCCCATTACGTTGGAAGTTGAGGCAGGAATACCCGGGGTACAAGATCAACCAAGTGAACGTTATAATTGATGTTTTGGGGGGCTATTACAATGAGCTGTACAGTCGTGTTAGGGTTTTGCTAGGAGCAGAACGAAGTAGAGAATGCCTGAGAAGGATGCAGAAGTCCGTGCTGAGTAGAAGCTTAAACATTGCGAGATATTTCAAGGTCTTGAGCTGAACAGTATACTCGCAACATTAGGAACTTTTAGGGTTTTGTTCATTTATTTATTTAACGGCTTTCTTTTAACTAGAATTTGAAGTTGATTTATGTATGACATTTTAAATAGTATATCATACACAGAACTAGCAAGGGTTCGCTGCATGGCTTTAGTGGTTTTTTTTTTTTTAAATCTGGCATCCAGATGTGTAGAGCTGCCATAATAATAATAATAATAATAATAATAATAATAAAAGTAATAATAATTTCCATGATCTGAGCAGTGAAATATACAAATTTCACAACGAAGCCGTTTAGTTTGGTCTGTTTATAGCAGTCAAGTTTCGTTGTGATCTTGATAATGTTCGATCGTTAACTGTTTATTTTCGAGTGTTTTTGCTGATGAGCATCACAAATTCCGGCTTTAACTCCTTATTTTTGTGTTGCTTGTTTTTTAACTGAGTCTTTTTGAAGCGTCAATAAAATGACGAGGTTAGGAATCGACGAGAACTTTGAGCACTTCGCTACCTTGGAAGTTACACTGCAAACTCGACTTAATGGTTTCATTTAAGTTTTCTTTCAAGTCAAATCAATAAATTTTGGCCTTTAGGTAAGACATTGTCTTGAAATGCTGTTTAATGTCCCTTGCGCTAATATATTTGCTATCATAAACAAAGAAGGCATTCGCAATAATCATTTTATTGTCAGCCTCGTTTTCATGTTTGCAGTATTTTTTAAAATAAACGAGTATACAAAAAACCTGGGAAAGCTACACTTACACGATTGATATCAAGTGAATTTGTAAAGTATTTCACATAACCGAGTTCATTTTGGCCGAACCTATCACTTCTTGAGCTCTCTTTAAAGTCATAAAGTTACGTAATTGCCGTTTTTCTAACGCTTTGGTAAAATTAATTTAGTGGCGTACTGCCATTAATTTCCTCATGACAGGACGGAAAACGCGTGCACTGTAAGTACCTCTTGTTGTCCCACACTAAGCCTTAGAAAAGTTTTCTAAGGCTTTGTATGGGACAACGAGAGGTACTTACAGTGCACGCGTTTTCCGTCCTGCCATGCCCGTTTCCTTATTTTTCCAACACACTTGAAGCTGTAACAGTATAGGCCTTGCTAAGTGATCGATAGGCTTTTAGTTGAGCAATGCGAAACCGAATGATTGTATAGCTTCACTATTGTTTGGTTGTTCCCTTTTTATCACTGAAAATCATTCAAATTATAACCAGTAGTGTTTAAGTCACTTAGCAACTGCTCCCTATTTCTACTTTATTTCCCCAGAAACATTCAAGATTTCTGCCATACATTTTCAATACACAAAAATAGATTCCGTTGGAGAACCGCAGTTTTCCAATGGAAAATGCAAAATTATATTCGTAACACCTTACCGGCCTCTGGAATGTTTCTCTGACCGGACTTGAAACGAATACCACTCTGATGAACAGGAGGCGTATATGAGTAAGTTGGCAATGTTTTCCGTGAGAGAGAAGGCTCCACTGTCACTAGAATAAAACGCCTTGGTTGTGAAGGCAACCATATTGGTATTGGAAGCCGCCCTATTGGCACAGAAAAGAGTTTAATTTTCAACTCATTTTATTATTGTTATTATTATTTTTATTATTATCATCATAATTATATTTGCCATTACATTTGAAACTACAGCAATTTATTAAAAAAGGTTAATTTTCAACTCCTTTTATTATTGTTATTATTATTTTTATTATTATCATCATATTTATATTTGCTATTACATTTGAAACTACAGCAGTTTATTAAAAATGGTAGAGAAAAAAAGAAACATTGAAAAAAAGAAAAAAACATTAAAGCTTGTAAGGTTAAGTTCCCTCTCAAGTATTACAAGAACGATAAGGCTAGACAACAGCAATAGTAACTAAAGATGATTTGGAAATACTGTTAAACTGTACCGTTTACAAAGAAGCCTCCATGCCTGGACCAGGGAAGAACCTGGTTGTTGATGCCACTGCGATGAAAAGGCATGGCCCAAGAGTTAGTTGCTGCAATGCCTCTTGAGAGAAAAGACCTCATTGATGCAGGCAGCCAAACTAGTATTGGAGGCAAATGCATTTGCATTCGAGGCGACGCTCTTGACACAGAAAAGATAAACGACATCGCTGCTTGACTAAACCAGAATAGCACCAACTGGGATCCTCAAGTGCCTGCTGTGTATATCAAAATTTCGTGTCATGACTAATATATAAAACCCATAGACCCAGAAGAGGGTGAGATATGAGTGTAATACGGCAGATTTTTTATTACCAAATAAGGTAGGCTTTTCCCAAACGCCGTTCTCTTTGAGTCACAAGTTGAGACGTGTAATCGGAAATAAATGCAAACCCGCGACGTTTAACTACACTTTTGGAAAGATGAATCCCTTCCCCGGCGAAAAATATGTTCCCTTCAAAAGCCTATGGATTAAAGTTTACGCCCGTTTTAAATTCTGAATAATAACGGAGCTCGCAGCGCGCGCAGCACGCGCTGCAAAGCCCCATAATTATACAAAATGGTAGATGTGACTCATCAGACCGAAAAAACTTGGACATTCGACCGTACGGGCGTCCGTACAAGGTGCTACTTTTAGCATACGCGGTGAACTGTGCCGTGGGTACGCCAACGCCACGGCTTTTTACAGTAGTCCAGTGGTCAGTGCACTGGGCTCAGAGTCGGGACGACCCGGGTTCGAGTCCTGGCCGAGGCACGAAAAAGACACACACACACACACCCTTATATAGTACAAATAGAAGAATACTAAGCTAAAGCACACAGCAATATAGCTACCCAGTATATAAGGCAAGGCGTTGTGCCCTTGGAAGGTGCGGGGAAAAAAATTGCGAGCTCCGCTTTTAGGCTTGGCTAAATGTATATATTATGTACTGTTTGACCGAGTGGGAGGGCCAGACGGGAAAATATTTGGCTCGAGTTCATGACCTACGGACCTTGCCCAGCGAGGTCCGTGCGTCAGGAAAGAAAACTAAATATTTTCCCGTCCTGCCCGACCAAACTCAGTCAATGAGAATTTTAACATATGGCCTCTGACTAGGTTTTGGATAATTCCCCAAACTTTAGTTCAACTTAGATAGGACGCGATAGACTGGCGCGCGCGGGAAAACCACAAAAAAAGGTTCTACAATGACAGCTTTTCCTTAATTTTTACGGCTCAGAACAGGAAACTCGCAATTTACCTAAAAACGTGACGTATTTTATCTTTTTTTGTTCTTTACTTTCATTGGTTTTTTTGCAACAACAGCGAACGATGTCACCGCACAAAAAAATACACCAGGGCCGGACGGCTTTTTCCGGACCGGCTCACGTCAACCCGTCCAGCCCTACACACGTCAGCTTTCATCATGGTTTTCTATGGGATTTTGAGAGCGGAGCCGTAAGGGTCATAGGATAATGTAGCTTATTACACCGCTCGCAGCGGCCGCCCAATGATTCATGAACAGGCGGAAAAAATTCTCCTTCCTACAACCGAAGAACTGTGATATAATGCAGTCTGCTTGTCCAGGTGTGTGTAGTTTTTTTGGTAGTGATGACTGATGACTTTTGTCAGTACTGATGACTGACGTTTTGACATATTGAGTAGAAGTCAACATCGGAGTCAAGAGGTAGCTGTTGACAGTCGAACGTTCTCAGTCGCATTCTTATTAACTGATTGATCAGTTTTGTCTTGATGTTATTGGCTGTAAGACTCAAGTGGCATAAGTCGGGTGTGTGTGGGTCAGTTTCGATCCGTCGTTTAAGTTATGTCGTTCTTTTCAGTGCGTTTGTAATGTTGATGTCGTGAATAAGTTTTGTATGGTTGTTGATAGTAGTTGACACCCGTTGAGGAGAGTCTGTTGTAAGTTAGTCAGTCGTTGAAACTAGTTAGTGCTGTAGGTTAGGTATTGCACAGAGTCCCAGTCAATAGTGTGGTTCGTTAGTCGATGTTGTTCAGCAATGTGATTGTTGGTATCTCCTTTCCTGGTCACCCGCCTGTGCTCAGTCAGTCTTGTTGTGAGGTTTCTGCCACTCTCTCTGATGTAGGAGATTTAGCAGTCGGAGCAATTGATCTTAAAAACCGCTCCCTGTTTGTTCTTTAGGTCGTCCTTGTTTTTAACGTTTGTTATTAACTGACGTGGTGTAGTGATGGGTTTGTGGGCGACGCGGATGTCGAAGGGTCGTGGGATGCGCGAGATGTTCTCAGACATGCCTTTTACAGTATTGTTCAAAAGTAATGCAAACGATGCGTTTGATAGAACAAATCTTTGGATTACAGAGAGAAGTCGATCGCGAAGAGATGAGTACGATATCAGTTTTTAAGTGCAATTTAACGCGGAATTCCCGAGTCAGGTAATGGATTTTCATTGAATCGCGTAATTGAATAAAAATAAGGAAAAAAGAAAACAGTAATATAATGTTTGTTTTTATTCTGAGCGCGAAACAAGAGATGCGAAACAAAAACACTTAGCCTCGCTTTCAACTGACAACTTCACGCTGAATACCTCGCTTCGTTGACCAATCAGAATGCAAGATTTTATCCAACTATTAGATTCTATTAAAAATTCCTTGGTTCAGATTATCCTTTCCAAGTCTGATGCATTGCATTTATTTCAAATGGACGGGAAACAACTTCAGAATAGGATCTACAAACATATTTGGTTACATTTTCGGCATCGGTGAATCTCAGCGGTAATGGTTATCATAAATATTTGAACATGATCCAGGCCTTGGAGGGCGCTCAGTGACACTCCTTCAGTTTGAAATCGTTAGTATAAGTACATCTGAGTGCTGAGAGAAAATTAATCAGAATGATAAACGCATCGAAACGAAGGAAATAACACGGTTGCTATCGTTGCAAGGTAATTTTGGTCTTATTAACTGAGTTGATATTGTAAATTGGCCACCGTAAAGAGTTTTGTAGCTGATCTTCCGAGCATTGGTACTTTGAATACGCCCTTTCTTCCTCGAATTCTCCGTTTATTCTGTTGCTTTGCGACAAACTTCAAGGGCTGTTTTCGCTTTAATTATCGTTTTAAGGGTAATTCTAAGCTAAGCAACAATTTCTTAATCAATCAATCAAGTTTATTGTCTTCACGTGAGGCGGGGTTACCCAGATTGCCCGAGCCAGAGGCTCGTGTATGAAACGCAAGACTGCAACCCACCCAACCCCCGCCCCCAGGGGAGGACATCCATATCACAGTCCTCGCGTGCGTGGGAAATTAACGTCTCCTACCCCTAACCCTGCAGGAGACGGGACCTCCATTTATTCGTCCCTATCCGAGAAGACTAGAATATATAACCATTTCTTGATGTTATAGAAAGGCAGCATATTCTTCTCCATTATTTTAAGACCTTGAGTGTTGGCCCGGCTGGGATATGATAATAATTTTGACGTTGTCAATCTTGTTTCTGTTTTGGCCGATCTTGAACGCTAAAGTACGAAATTCTAGGTAGAAAGTCAGCCCTTTGTTAGAGTGAATGTAGGGATTGTGGGTTATGTGTGAGTTTATATGCAGGAAATGGAACTACGATGTTGGTGGAACATAGTAACGAGAAAAACAAGAATAAATTGGTAGAATGAAAAGTGTTCGTTGATGCCTTTGAACGCTCGAAACGTCTACTATTAAACTCTTTACGGTGTTCCATTTACATTGCCACTCAGTAAATTAAACCAAATCATCGAGTGTAAGGCCTGGAACCGAAAATGGGGGTGGGGGGGGGGGGGGGAGGGGGGCTGGGAGTCGTAAGTAAGACGCGAAGAATATTTCTGCCAGAAACATTTATATTTTCATTCCATCCTAAATTATCAATTAACATAAATTTCAACCTAATGTCTACATTTGATTTTGTCAGAATAAACGAATTTATTACCATGAAGGTTATCAGCGGTGCGGCATAGTTCCTCAGGCCTTGAAAAATGATACAAATAACAATCCACCGAGTTTATTTAGCGTGTTTTCGTACTTATTTTATATTTCACATTCTAACGTGTTCATAAGAACTTCTGGATAACGAACACAGGAAAAGGGAACTTTGAATAAACGAAGTCACGTCCTACACCATAAAAAAAATTACAGATTACATTTTCCAATTTAAAGGTTGACCTATGGATGTGATTAAGAACAGTTTCTAGGCGACGAATAAAAAATATTTTGTATTAACATGACTATTTTTAGATCTCTCCTGTCTTTAAACGTTTTGTTTTTCTTTCTCGTCAGCTGCGTGATAAACAAGATCAATGGGTCGCTTAGAATTTCGGCGGCTGTTTGACGGCGGCGGAATGAAGATTTTTCTCCTCTGAATGTTTGATAGTCGCATCAATCATAACAAAAGCTTCACAGCGCTCAATTCCGGCGTCAACTAGACTTTGGCGATAGAAATTTCGTCTCTAATGTAGTACGCTTTTTGTGCATTGTTTGGTGCAATTTTCGAAAATGTGCATGATATGTTGACAGGCTTTGCTAGAAACCTCAACATATTTTATTTATAATAATATAACGCGTACTGTCATTGTTTGAAAGAGCGTCTTTTGTCAGAGTACAGAACACAGAGCTAAAGTTTTCACGCCATCTGCCAATTTGTTCTAGTATGTTCCACCATTTCCCGAAATTCTCTTTAGCTTTTTTTGAGTTAGTTGACTCACAAATCTTCCATGACCTGTAAAACGAATGTGAAAACGATCAAGCTCTTGGCGTTAATGAATAAAGAACCACCTGTAGGTGACAGAACAAATTACACTCAGGTGGAAAGTAGAATTTGGAACAAGCAAGTAGTAACAAAGAATCAAATAAAGGTTTGTAAATATGCCAAGCACTGTAATTGACGAAATTATAACGTAAGCAGAGACGAAAATCGCCAAAGCGAAAACGAAATGGGTTGTGCAGGCTTTGAAGGTTTTTATGGTAGGTTAGATTGTCACTAAGTATGTACTTGTAAAATTCGAACATAGGTAACAATCGTATAGTATATATTTGTGTTCAAAAACAAAACAAAAAAACAGAATAATTAGGAATGATGAAAAATATAACCAATCTGGTATAACTGTTAATAATTTATACAAATCGTGGTGTCAGAGCGACTGCGATCATACGGTGGTCCATCACGACTAGCTCATTCTGGCGATCTTATGATCATTGCGGTGAAGCGAGCCTCAGAAATGACATCGTCTGCCCTTCGAGTGAACCACTAAGAGCTTACATAAATAAATAAACTTTATTTCCATTCAGATTTATGAATAGCTTTAGATGTGCTAGTATCTCCGAACATATAACTACAAAACAAATTATAATAAGTTTAAAATCGAAAGACTCATATAAAGCCTCATATAAAAATGCTAATAATTATTTATTAATCCCCACTAGATATATAACTCCTAATGGCACGTTTAAAAGCGGCTAGAGTGTCCGACCTTCTTAATTCATCTGATAAGCTATTCCATGCAGAGGCAGCAAGATACCTGAAAGAGTGAAGTCCAAAGGTTGTGGTCTTCACCGCTGGTATCTGTAATTTCCTTTTACCCCTTCAATCATATGCACTTTGACTGCGCTCTTTGAGAAGTGATGTGATATACCCAGGAGCCATGTTGTAAAAGCCTTTGCAAACCATAGTTAATATGTCCTGGACTCTTTTTATCTTTTAGTGATACCATATCAAGCCTGTTCAGTAAAGCTGAATACGAACTTGATCTGTCTCTGATATTCTTTCAGATGCACTGAGTGAAAGGCCACGTGAGTCACATCAGTCCGAGTTTTACGGACACTTTCACCCCGAGCAATTAACCATCATGTCTCTGTGATTTCGGCTGTCGTTCATTCATAAAACAAATGCCTTGAGCAATTTGTTTTCTAATTGTCACGTTAAAAATTTGCGTATTTTCATGAACTACAAATCGGTTGGATTTCGTTAAAAGTTTCAGTTTCAGCGACTGAATTTAGACTAAAAAAGTACTGTAAAAAGCGTTAAATTCGACCTGCAAAACTATTTCAATTGGTGAACTATTACAGTGTGTGAACTTTGATGGTTTGACATTTATGACAGCTGTAATCTTATGCAACCAATCAGATTATCTCAATCATTCTAACAATGATCCTGATTGGCTTATTTCAGAGTGTTTGTGAGAGAATAAAGCATGCTGACGACGCTTTTGTCTGTGTTTGTGTTTTGTGCGTCTCTTGTTTCCCCCTTCACTTCTTTCGTGCTGTAGCCGCCTCCTAACTGCTTTATAACAGAACACAGTCTGGGCTTCTTTATTTGTTAAATTTCCATACTCCATACTAATACTATGCGCTTTGTTCAAGAAGTAGGGAGAAACACGCGACTACGTCTCGTGTTTCCACATACACTCCTTTTTCGACTGTGATTTGGCTTTGTTTGACTTTCGAGACTTCATCCAACCCACCCCTCCCCGTTCTTTCGTTTTCAGATGCGACTATGTAAACACGGAAAGAAAAAGAAAGTTCTCTATTACTTAGTTGCTCAGCGTGCGTTTATCGAGATATGGATGCACGCGGAGAGTTGCCCGAGGCGACGCCGAGAGCAATTCCGGCCCTTACCAAGACTAAAGCTTTATTTCAAGAAATGATAAATTTGTTGGTTAGAACCGAAGAACGTACAAATTTTTTTTTAGTTATGACAATCGCATAATCAATTCAGCATGCTTGAATCGTTGTTTACTAGAATCCAAGGCTAGGAAATTTCGTAGCTTTCAGCTGAGAATTCTGAAATTGCACGATTTTAGAACAAAATCTTCTCTTGAGTAATTCTTATAAGTTTTATCAATACTTAAAGGAATTATTTACCATTCCAAAGAAGAGTGCCAACGTCGCGAGGCCTCGCTTGAATTCAGCAAGTTCAGCTTTCTTTTTCCAGCCATAATGCGCTCCACGTTCGGAAATAAAGTATGGGAACTCCAAAGCTAATTTCGTCGATTGAAGGAGCTACAAGTTCACTGTTTTTCAAATCGAGTATTGTCTAAAATATTTCCTTTTCATTTCGAGCTCCAAAAGGTCTATCTCAATCGAGATGGAATGAACGAACAATGGCAAAGTTATAAAATCTCGTGACTGAACTCGACAGAAACTTTGCAGCTGAAATGAAACTGCACACGTCATGGTATGTTTGCATGGTAGTTTCTTAGAAGTACACTGCGCATCATGTACTACATGATAAAAATAACTTAATCAGGCGAATAAGTGCGCGCGCATCCCGAGAACATGTTATTTTACTTCAAGCAATGAACGGGGTAAACAGGTACGATGGTCTTCTGCTCTTGAACAGGCTAGTGAGCTATAGTTTTTATCATGACTTTGGTGTATGAATTGTCCCCTTTAATTCAAAGTAGTTAGTAAAATTACAATTTTCTTGATTGTGATGGTTTAAAAAAAACTCCTATTTTCCACTTATTCGCTTGCCGAGTTGTTATTAGACACATTGTTATCGCACATTTTGTTATTGGGCATTTTGTTATCGGACAGTTCAATGAGCCAATCACATTCAAAGTTGTAGTTCAAATCAACCAATCACATTCCAAGTTGTTTTTTAAATCAAAATAAACAATTTACGCCTTCGTTGTCAGTCTTCTAATGCAAACCGTCCCTTTCTTTCATATCTTGGCTACTCTTCTTTTCTCGGAAAATTGTAATTTTTATGATTAATTAGTAATAGGAATTTGCGTTGTTTGTAATCATACTCGCGATGAAATAATCGGTCTCCCGTGACGCGGTCTTCCAACTTTGTTATCACTCGTGTCATAACAGACTGAATTGGACTCCACTCGATCCTATTACCATCACAGATAAAACAAGATATATATATATATATATATATAGTACCAAATGGACTACTCAAGTTACGCACATATGGATTTTAATACAGCCTGTTTCGTAGACCAACAAAAGTTGATCCACTCATCAGTTAAACTCCATACACACTGAGGCATCGTGACGGTTAACTCTAACTCACCAACGTGATCACATGACATCGTTTAAAAAATTCAAATCTTGAAAACCGTGCGCGCGCCTATAATAGCGTTAAGGATACCTAAGAATATATTTTCGCCGATGTCTATAATTGGATATTATTTCACTTCGCTTGTTTAAAGAGGCTTCATGTGGATAAGACAAGATGAAAAATTTCTCAATGAGGCATAAATTGCAACGTTTTGTGGCATTGGAATTGCTCCTTCATTGTCGAGCACTGTCATGGATCCTACGTTGCCTATTTCGCTTAGATATATATATATATATATATATATATATATATATATATATATATATATATATATATATAAATTATCAGCAACGAATTGGGTTATTTGGTCCAAGACATTTAATTGCTACCCAGAGTCTCATGCTCCAACAGGAGCAATCATCAGGCAATCATCAGGCAATCATCAGGCAATCATCAGGCTGATAATTTATCTACTGCTATAGTCCAGCTATTGAGCACTTTGGTAGTTGATGAGGAGCATTCCAGCGTAATAATTGGTTATATATATATGTATATAACAAGACAAAAGGCCTCGAGCCAACAGTGACGCCGCGCCAGAAGGATCCAAAAGGATTCACAGTCCAAACCTCGATAAATGGTAGGAGAAGTAGTGTGGCACACGAGGACGGACAACTTCGAGCGAAGGAAGACATATACTCAATAAAAAGTCTAAAAAGTTTAATAAAAAACGTTTCAGTCCGAGACCTTCATAAGTTGTAATACAATGACTTCAAATTCCTTAAATAGATTTATTTAGGGCGTGATGTCACATATAAACAAACACAGTAATTACTACGCGAAAAATTATCACTATAAAAAGATATGGAAAATTGTCGAATCCACTGGAAATGTAAAGGAACCAGCGTTGACTTCAAAGGCGAGAATTGTACTAAAATTCCCAATTAACGCTGAGACTGGGACCTTTGATGTCCGCCCAATTTGAAAAAATTCTCCGCATTAATTATAGTTTATTCTTTTTTTGGAGTGAAATTCCTGGCGCTTATATATATATATATATATATATCATAGCGTAAAAAAGAGAGGGCTGAGAGCGTGCTGGAAGCCCGTTACTCAAAGATGCAAATTGTGACCTTGAAATTAACGACTCGAGGAATGTTTTGAGTCGATTTCGTTTAAAATTGCGTAATTTTTCCATAAATGATATATCAAATTGTTCCACACGCTTGAGATTTTCCACCTATCAAATATTTTTTCAAGTTTTGCCTACTCATATCTCTTATTAGTATAATTTCAGAGCTGAGCAAAGAGTTTCCAGCGATCAGATTGGTCGAGCGGTTCCTTATATGGCGCTATATATAAACCGCTCCACGAGATTTATGTAAAATGTCAAAATAAAATGTTATTAAATGTTACTAAAAGGTTATGATTTTAGAAATTTCTCTGTTGTTCAGCTCTGAAATTATACCAAAACAGTTAGTCGCCTTAGGTTCGGTGAATATTGTGGAATAATTGTTAAAATCAAGCACGGTGACCTATATTTTCATTGTATTTTTCCACGAAACAGCCATTGTCAAAAAAAAAGAGTTTCGATGATTCTTCTCTGAGGAATCACCCCGAGCAAGAAACCACACTTTCAATCAGTTTACCGAAGTAATAAAAAACTAGGGATGTTGGGAAAACGCGAGAAAAAGTTTGTATTATCCTTTTTTTAGTGTTCTTCCAACATCCCAAGTGGTCTATTACGCTTGTAAACCGATAGAAAGAGCGGTTTATTGCTTTTATGACATAGATATGTGTGAAGCTTGGCAGAGAGAATGTTAATTTATTCTTAGCTTGTATTCATATCGTTAATCCTCATGAAAACCATCAAAAAGTACACCCGAAACGAGAGTTGTCTAATACACCCAAACCGTTGCGAATCGTCAAAGGCAGTTGATGAATCGTTCTATCGGAAGTTGATTCGCAGTTAAGCGTTGCCGTGATTCCGGAAGTTCGATGAACCATCTCTTAGACACCATGTGTCTACATTTGAGCTTTTACCAAGGTAAAAATTTACTAAGCTCAAGTTACTTGACCTTGGTACATTCGTCCAGTGTTTACACTAGCTCAAATAACTCAAGTTGATCTGTAAACACTCCCGCTATCTGCATTATCTACGTCATGAAATCCAACTGGCGGAAGAGGATCCGACTGCAGGGAATTAACAGGAGAAAATTGAGGTGCCATCATGTGCATAGGCGCTGACGTCATTCCATAATATTGCGGGGAAAAATCAGGTGGTTGATCATACGCAGAGTGCGCGTGGTTGTATGGGAAGAAACGTGGATATTGTTAATAACCAGCATCCTCCCTGGTGGGAAAATACCACGACCATTATTACACAACGAAGGATAGAAGTTTGTCTGGAAAAAGTTGTAAATAAGACTGAAAATTAAAAATACAATGCCTTCTTTTACATGACCGATTGTTCGCCGTACGAAGATCGATCCAATCGCTCTCTGACTTCTCTGTTATCTGCCATGATAGAAACGCTTGGCCGAAAACGTGGCAATCGCACGATCTGCTCACCGCGGGATGTGACATATTACACCGCCACAAGCGGATATATCTGTCATCTTGACCTTGGTTACCAACTGTAACCATGCCTGATCACAGGGTAATTACAACTTTTACCTTGGTCAAATTTCTTTTGTCTTTTGCGGCATTTACCAAAGTATCAGTTAACGTTTACACACGGAAAATGTTTACCCAGGTAAGTAAACTCTCGTACCTCAGTAAACCGTTCAAGTCTAAACACGGCATTAGACATGGAAACGTATACCGGAAGTCAATTTGCAAGACACTTGACGGTCTTGATATCTCAGAGATACCTAGTTAGAGAGCGTAATTTTCGTATTTGGATAAACTAAAGAAAATATCCCAAAAGGATCAAAATACTTCTTTTCAACAAAGTACCCAGAGTTTCAATGCAAACAGTAAGTGCTGATGTTGGCTGGAAGTGGATGCAGAAGAATGCCGAGTGACCGTGGAAGTCCCAATATTTAAATATAGAGGCAAGACCAATACAACGTAGATAAGTTTTAAGACGGAGCACTATATTTCGGCTGGCCAAACCAGCCTTCTTCAGGTGCAGTGGGAATTGACATAGAATTAAGTTGGTAATTAGATAGCTGTATAATATATTAACGGAAATACGTAAAACTTATTTGATTGACAATGAGATAACAATTAAAAATAGAAATAGTAAATAAAAATAGAAGTAAAGTAGGGTAAATTGAATAGATAAAATAACTAGGAGTAAGAATAGTGGAGGGAAAAACACTAATACATTTCTTCGCGAGCGTTAAGGCCACCGGGATAAATAGTATTGCCTCTTGAAATTAAAAAAAGCTTCTCTGGTCTTGCGGATCGAGTCTCTTTTGGAAACCACACTTTTTCGATGGCGATAAGCTCCATATCGTGAGCAGAGTGGTTGGGAAAGGAAACGAAGTGTTCTACGACTGTAGTAGGTTTAGATTTAGAGTTGAGTTTATCAATGGTACGGCGGTGTTCATTAAAACGGTCTTTTAAACGTCGTTTAGTTTCTCCTAAGTATTGTAAGTTACAGCGGTTACATTGAATTAAGTAGATAAGGTTTTTAGTGTCACAAGTCTAGTGAGATTTAATAGTACGTGTTTCGCCGGTAGAAAAAAAGGTATAGTTAGTAAGTCCGTCAGAGATGTAAGGACAAGTAGCGCAGTTACTACCACAACGGAAAGAGCCGGGGGGGAGTTGAGGATGGGAAGTGGTAGAAATGGAGGGGAGTTTGGCTGTAATTAATGTGTCGCGAAGGTTGGGGGAGCGTCTGAAGGCAACAACTGGCAACTGAGGAAATGCACTTTTGCAGCGGTTAGAAAACAGCAGCAAATGCCAGCGTTTTTTGATAATGTTGGAGTTGTGAGGAAGCGACGGATTAAAAGTAGTTATACATGGAATACGGTTAGGTTTTTTTACGTCTTTAGTTTGTAAGGTGAGTGTGCGGGGGATGTCAGCGGCGCGTTGTATTTTTTTGGTGACGAATTTATGGCTGTAACCTCGTTTGAGGAGGTATGTGGTAAGTTGAGCGGCGCGAGTCTTAAAAGCTTTGTCTGTAGAACAGATACGTCGCAAGCGGAGTGCTAGACTGAACGGAATGGCTTTTTCGGTGTGTAATGGATGGCAAGAAGAGTACAATAGATACATATGTTTGTCTGTGGGTTCGGTGTAGAGGTCAGTGGAGATATTACCGTCGGTGCTTAAAGAGACACTAACGTCAAGGAAAGCACATTAGTGCAGGAGTGTGAACTGGTGAATTTGATGTTGGGGTGAATATTGTTGAGATAATCGACGATTATTTTCAGGTTATCTAAACCTTCGGTCCAGATCATAAAAATATCGTCGATGTATCTAAACCAAGTGTGGGGTTGAAGTGGGGAATGTTTCAAAGCGTTAGCTTCGAAAAGACCCAAAAGAAGGTTAGCGAAAGAAGGGGCCATTTTGGTACCCATGGCTGTGCCGTGAACTTGAAGGTAATGATTATCATGAAAAGTAAAATTATTCATGGTGAGAATCATACGAATGAGGTCACAGAGTGTGACGGTAGGAATAGTGGTATTGCAGGAGGTACACAGAAAATGGTAACAAGCATTAATACCTTCGTTCTGTGGGATATTGGTGTAGAGTGATGAAACATCAAGTGTAACTAGTAAAGAGTTAAGGGGCAAATTACCAATGCTAAGCAGTTTGTTGAGGAAGTCATTGGTGTCTTTGATATAAGATAGTAGTTTGTGAACTAGTAGTTGCAGGTAGTGGTCAACGAACTGGGATATCCGTTCAGTGGGATGGCTATTTGATGAGACAACGGGGCGTTCTGGATTACCCAGTTTGTGTATTTTGGGTGGAATGTAACATCGTCCTGCCGAACGTCTGGTCTATTTAAGACCATTCCTAGCTAATTTGCTTTTGAATAAAGGCTGAAAGTTTCCAAAGAAACTGTGGTGCTGTGTCGGTGGGGGTAACAAGTTAATTTGGTTATATAAACTAAGTCGAAATTGTAAATTGGCCACCGTAATGAGTTAAAAAGCTGACGTTTCGAGTTTTAGCCCTTCGTTAGAGCTCTGACGAAGGGCTAACGCTCGAAACGCCAACTTTTTAACACGTTACGGAGGCCAATTTACAATTTTAACTTAGTTGATATAACCAAATTATTTTGCATTTGCTTTGCAAATCCGTCTCACAAGCTGTCCTTTAAAAATAAGTATTGAGACAGGACAGGGGAAGACTTACCCTCTCTTTTCAATACCTGTCTACTTTGGAATATCCACAAACCTTTGTAAATAATGTTTCACAGATTTTCTTGGTCTTTGAACGAAAGCTGAATTACTCACCTTATCTTATTACGTTAATTGAGCTTGATTTCATGCTCATTTCCCTCATGTTTGTGGCTACTTTGACATACCTGAATTAAATATCAAAACTTCATCATTAGGTGCAGTTTTTGCTCAGATCATCGAGAATCGTTAACGACAAACGTAAAAAATGCCGGAAATACTAACGTGACTACTTCCGCGAACCTAAAATAAAAATAAAAACAAGTGGAAAGTTTTGCAAAGTCTTTGAATAACTGAGTTAAAACAGCACAGAATTTCATAAAGCTGATGTGACATAAACTCACTTGACAAGAGAAAATAGTTTGATGAGAAACTAATAATAAAGATTTAAAGCTTCAGTCTCGCTTGGAAAACGTTCATGAATCAAAAGATCCGTTCAAGGGTTTAATAGTTTATGAGAGTAATACAACTCTTTAGCTTCATACGTCATAGATTGGTCTTGTGATCTAAAATGGGTAAATAACAGTCGCGGGTATGGTAACTAAGGCCCTGTTTATACGTCGCATTACGGACGAATTTAATTCACACGAATTTAATTCCAGCAATTTTCTTCGACAGTGAAGTGACGTCTAAAAGGAATTAAATTCGTCTGGCAAATTAAATTCGTCCTAGACGCTTTATCCGTGTGCCCCAGACGGATAAAACGTCTGAAATGCGTGTCAGTTTTATACGTCGCTTCTCTGTCGCATCAAAGTAAATGCATACATTATTTTTCGACGACATAAATTATCCCACCGGTTAATTTTGAGCTCACGCTCACAGTTTTCACCTGCATGGCATGCGTAAGGGGAGAAGAGTTCCCGCGAAAATAGAAAACATGGTGACTGTAGGAGTCCTTTTTCAAAAAACGTTGAGTCAGACTTGTTGGCCACGCGAGGCTAAAACGAAAGACAGTTGTATTTCATGTGACAGACCTGTATGTGTTCGTTTGGAATGTTCTGTGGCTGAACTGGATAAAGACGCGGAGGGATGGGAGCCGGGAAAGCGAGTTGGGTACTGTCTTTCTTGTTCAAGAATTTATACACGAACATCCACTCCTCGGAGCCCAGAAGCATCTATCTTGGTAAATTTGGTACAAATTCCTGCCTCTCTGAACGCCGCCATGTTGTTTATGGAAGTTCTCCGCCGATAAAAGTCAACTCAGGCACAAAACGACATCGAAATTATATTCGACGTCTAAAATGAGTTAAATTTAATTTCGTCTCCCAGACGAAAAAAATTCATCAATTAAATTCGTTTCATTAAATGCGACGTATAAACCAGGCCTTAATTGCGGAGCATAGAGGGTGGTTCACTTTCGTCGGTTGCGTCTGCATCCGCCACAATATTCCCACAAATTTGGATTTGTCTTTTCAAAAATAACGTGAGGAAGCTTCAGAAGTAAATTAGTATCCGTGCTTTATTTCTTCAACTTCTAGTCACACGAATATGTGTTTTAATTTAATCTGAACATTTCGAAGACAGTCGAACTAGGAGATTGAAGGCTAATGGCACCTGTCCGTTGTTTTTATGGTCAACCAGAAGCTATTTCAAAAGGAATAGTGTTTCGTTCCCAGCATGTTAATGTTGGATATGGTTGTCACAGATCAGGAAAATTCAACACAAAATGTATTACTTCAAGGCGTTAGAAAAGTCAGAGAATTTCAATTTGAGTCGCGGAAAATCTAAGTCTTTAAAATGAGGCAGGGAAAAGTAAAATTTCAAGTAAACATGCAATAGAAACTTTCCTATTCGAAGTTGATTATGTAAATTATTTACATCAGTTGACAGATTCCTGACAAGAATATCCTTACCTTTGTAATGCAAGTTAAAGTTGGAATGAAATCACGGATGTTGACACTTACCCCAGCGTAAATTGAACGTTCTACATGAAAGTTATAAATACGGAGGAATACTGGTTTGAATTGTACAGGCTGTCTCGCATTCTTAAATTTATAGAAAAATTTCCGACTTCAGGTTCTTGTCTTGTTTCAATTGATTTCCACTTGAAAATGTTTTTATTGACGATTAAAAAGGGACGAATGGAGAAATACTGATCTTCATTTGCAAAACTCAAAAAATTAGGCCATCGCAATTTGAATTTCGCGCTCCTAACGGCTCCTCCTATCGCGAGATGGTCGTACTGGCCCTCTGACTCCCCTCCGTTTGCCTCAACTTCTTGAGCCGTCGATATCATTGACTAGAGGATCTCAGTAGTGTGACATGCTCAGAGAGAGTGGTTTTCATATATATATATGTACATTTGTGTAGATGTAAGTAAATGTGTGTACGTGTATGTTGCGACATAACTCATCTTCCACTTCGAATTGATCCATTTTACGGTTGCTACGGTCGCGCACTAACTAGTCTTTAGCTTTAAAATTGTATTTTATTTTGCCATGGCGGATTTTCCATCAAAAAATGCCAAAATAGCGGCGCGAGGTCTACGAGTCCGAGTCTACGAGTCCAGTTATACACTGGAGCTGGCGGTCGAGCCCGGAATGGAAGAGCGATTGGAAAGCGTGAAGACAAGAATTCAGTGGTTGAAGGAACACCTTCATTTAGCGAGTCGAACACCGATGGCAAATGTTATTTTGATGGAACGACTCTTAGACTTATTCGAATGGTCTGAGCAAAGAGGTATGGTAAGTGAAAGTCACTCCTCTTTTTTTACATCTTGCTCGTTCGCTCAGGCTTCTCATCTCGCCAGCGACGCGGCCACCCAAACCGACATAAACGGGTCCAATTTTTTTATCGCACGTTTTGAGTTATGGGGAGAAAAAGCCTCAAAAAAGGAAAAAAAAATAGAGCGAAGTTCGAGAATAGGTCCCTTTGAAAAACACATAGTTTTCTAAGTATTTTGACACGGCACTATGTAGGATATTTTTTGCCTGAACATTTTAGACGCGCGTTGCAACGAGAAGCCTATTTCACTGGCTACTTATGAAAAGGTCGAGGTTTTCAATAGTTCTTGAGGCCCTTTCAGGCAATATAGCCGATGATAGTTTGTTTTCCATCGGATTTCAGTCAACCAGACATGTTTCCAATCCGTGACCGAAATTATTTTATATGAGCACCCACGGGATTCGTATTTCAACACCACATATTCCGTTGGAGAAACTGCGCGCGATTCAAACAAAAATTCTATCCAACGTGATCTCTTGTTTAATTGCAGAGGAGTTCTTGTATAAGTGTCACATGAAATCCCGTAGACAAAACGTCGAAGAAACTAACCACTTTATTACAACATTACAAAACCGGTATGAAAAGAGGATTTTTGTGAAAGATAATAAAGGTCATACAAGCTAGTCTTCACCGCTAGCCCTCTGACCGTTTGCCTTCCTTACAGAAATGACATCGCAAGCGGGTGTACATTCTGTGGAGCCAACTGAGTGGAGCCGATCATCTTTTCTTTGCCGTAAACGAAAATGGCAAAATTCGTAGAAGTTTGAGATATGCACTGGCTGCAAGTGACCTTTCGGTTACAGTAGTTTTGCCGATATCGCACGGTCACGGACTGGTTGATGTCGACAGTTCGGTGTCAGGGGTGAAATGACTGACGGCTTGCCCAGGGCAAGTGTCCTTTTATAGTCAGGGTCCTTGTTTAAGTAGTTCGTTAAATGCTAATGAGTTTGTCGACGAGGGCTAATTGCCGATGAGAAGAACAATTAAGAACAGTTGTGAACATTTATTCAAATGCGTCTTCACCATTGAATTTTCCCAGTGAAAATTCCCAATTAACCGACGCTGCAAAGTGTAGTGATTTTCGTCAGGTGGTAGTGACTATAAAGTCACAAAAAGCAAGCCAAAGATGTTATTCGTGTAATATTCTCCTGATCTGTTTGGGCACGCTGGGCACGCACGAGGGATTTACCTTGAAATGTACTGGACTGTTCAAAACAAGCGGTTACCATAGTTAGCTAAGAAAGAGCTAGAAACATTCTGTGGCGCCAAAAAGTCATTAAGGTGCACACGTATGTGTAGTGCTTGTGAATATACTTGCTTTTTTGCAGATTTTTTGTGACTTTACAGTCGCCGCTGCACTACGAAAATCGTTACCCTTTGCAGCATCGGTTTTTGTATTAGGAGTTTTCGAGGGGAAAATTTAGCGGTCAAGATGTATTTGATTCGAAGAAATGTTCACAATGGTCCTTAATAATCGTTCTTCTCAATAGCATTTAGTAAAACTCATTAGCATATATCGAACGGGTTCTAAGAATTCACTCTATTGCTTAAAATGCTTCTACTATCGTCACTGAATTACAATAAGTAAATCAAGATTTAATCTTTTTAACAAATTCAGGTTCTTTTTGTGACAATGTATCACAATTTACCTGAACCTGGGGGATGTAGGGATCGATGGGAACTGAGACCGCTGGAGTTCACGCTTTAATCTCAGTCAGAGTTACTGTGTAATGTTCACTGCCCACACGCTGTATTCTAAAGATGAGCTTCAAAGCTCAATCTTATAAACCCTCTCTCAGGATCTTTTCAAACTTATTCAAGATATAGGAGTGCGCGAGAATGACGACCTTGCGTCTAGTCCGTAAGATCCTAGTCAATTAAATAAAAATTGGATGAAGTATTCAGCCAGGTTGAAATGATAACCAAACTCCCTTGGATTAAGCCTGATGTTTCGAAGGCAAAATAGCATTTTCTAAACACTTTCCTCTAAAAGTTCCTTTTACGAAAAAAGTAAAAAGCTCTTTTGTATTTTATTACTTTTTTATCATCACTATCACGATTATCATTACTACAACCTCGTTCCCAGGACCTTTTCCGTTAGCAGGGAGTGAGGCGGGAAAAGGCCCTGGGAAAGAGGTTGTCATTACTACTATCACTTTTATAGATATAGTTATTTCTTTTAAATTATTATAAAAAAGGGTTGTATTATGAATTGAGATATTTGATTTGAAGACATTTTACTGTCCCGATAACATGAGCAGTCAGCAATGTCGGACTTTCGTTATTGAAAGTACAGATTTTAAAAGTATACAGACTACTTTAACAG
>NC_142523.1:23374119-23411619 GCF_964205215.1 Stylophora pistillata
GAAGAAATCATTGATGCGTTAAATTTAATATTAAACGACTTCAAAGTGTGGTGCTGTAAAAATCACCTGACTGTTCACACTGGTAAGACCGTGGCAATGTTAATTTCCAGTCAAGTCTTTGTCGGACCAATGAGACCCCTAATGTTCGGAAACTCTCACATTTACTTCACCACCAAATCTACTTGCTTGGGTGTTGAAATTGATTATAAACTGAACTGGAAACCGCAAGTTAAAGCCCTGCACTACAAGTTTGGAGGAAAGCTAAAATTCCTTAAAAAGCTCAAAGCCCTACCATCAGGTGTACTAGAAGAAATATATTTTAAAGGGATTGTCCCAAGCATCACATACTGCATTGCTATTTGGGGGTCCTGTTCACCATCTACATTTAATGAATTGGAACATTTACACTTGAAAGCAGCCAAACTAATCCATAAACTGCCCAGCGAAACTCCTGACTCTGACGTCCTTGACCTAGTTAAATGGAAATCATTAGGCTATATTTACAAACGTAGACTCGCTTCTATAATGTATCAAGTACATTATAATAGTTTACCTGATCAACTTACTGCCCTTTTCACAAAACGCAACATTGATAGTAATTATAATCTAAGGCGTATTAATGACTTTCCGCATGTACGATGTAACAGTGTGATGAAATTTTGTGGGCCGAGGCCAGGAACGTGTTCGATAATTGAGTCAGTTTGCTAGACATAACGTCTCGTAGTCACGTTCGACGCACTAAAAACTACTATAAAACGAATACAAGAATTGTAAAAACTGTAAAAACGTGTAAAATGGTATATAAAAAGTCACTTGTAAAAATGTAGCGGAATTCCAAATCGATTTCGATCAATTACGATCCTCATCAGTAGCACTCCGCCATGTTTAAAATACTCATAAATAATTGTTCATATAAGTGACTCTGAAATGTCCACACTTCTTCCAGGCTTCATGTAAGCGGTCATGATGTATCAATCACAGCTCGTGGGATTTGAAAAAAGTTCCATTCGTTCTTGGAGTTCATAAGCGAGTCTTCGTTCACATTATTTATCCTCACTCCTTCAGTTATTTGTCTCAGCATCGCGTCATTGTGATAAACCCCCGTCACATCCATTCGGAACTGCTTTACCTCTCTATTGTGTTTCTCTTTACAGTGTTTCCACAATGCAGATCGTTCTTCCTTATTGTTAAGTGATTTCGTATGCTCTTTCCCTCTGGTATACGCGCTCCTGGCTGTTTCCCCTACGTATACGCTGTTACACTGGATACACTTAATCTCATACGTCACACTTTCTCTATCACACGGTCCTTTTCCACCTGTGCTACACACTGGGCAGTCTTCTCGTCCACACTGTCGCGGTTTAAATGGGTCGGACTTTTGGAGTAGTCGTTTAATGGCGATTCCGGCTTTCTCCACCACTTTAATATTGAAACCTTGCTGCTTTATTTCTGTCTGGTATTCCTTCCGTAACCGTGAGTTGGGCGTAGCTGGTACAAATATTACTGATTCATTCCCGCCGCGTTTGTACCAGTTGGATTTCCTTTCGCTCTTTTCCTTTTCTCGTTCCACCTTTCTCCACTCCTTGGGTCGATGTAACGGTCTTTCTCCTTTTCGCTCAGCTCTTTGTCTCGCTCTAAAAGCTTTGAGGGCCGAATCTACAACCTCATATCTGAATTTCTTGCTGTACCCCGAGTATTGCATTCTCAGGACCATCTCGTTAACATTCTCTACTACTCGTTCCCATGGTAACAATCTGCTACAGTTAAGTAAGACCCGAAGGACTTCTTGGGTCAGGACTGTTCTCTTTGTACTCCAGCTTACGGCAGACCTAGCATGTATGACTGTCTTAGAAGCCATGCTCTTGGAATAAAACTCATACATGATCATTGAGGCTGAGGCTTTCTTGTCAAGAAAGCCTCAGCCTCAATGATCATGTATGAGTTTTATTCCAAGAGCATGGCTTCTAAGACAGTCATACATGCTAGGTCTGCCGTAAGCTGGAGTACAAAGAGAACAGTCCTGACCCAAGAAGTCCTTCGGGTCTTACTTAACTGTAGCAGATTGTTACCATGGGAACGAGTAGTAGAGAATGTTAACGAGATGGTCCTGAGAATGCAATACTCGGGGTACAGCAAGAAATTCAGATATGAGGTTGTAGATTCGGCCCTCAAAGCTTTTAGAGCGAGACAAAGAGCTGAGCGAAAAGGAGAAAGACCGTTACATCGACCCAAGGAGTGGAGAAAGGTGGAACGAGAAAAGGAAAAGAGCGAAAGGAAATCCAACTGGTACAAACGCGGCGGGAATGAATCAGTAATATTTGTACCAGCTACGCCCAACTCACGGTTACGGAAGGAATACCAGACAGAAATAAAGCAGCAAGGTTTCAATATTAAAGTGGTGGAGAAAGCCGGAATCGCCATTAAACGACTACTCCAAAAGTCCGACCCATTTAAACCGCGACAGTGTGGACGAGAAGACTGCCCAGTGTGTAGCACAGGTGGAAAAGGACCGTGTGATAGAGAAAGTGTGACGTATGAGATTAAGTGTATCCAGTGTAACAGCGTATACGTAGGGGAAACAGCCAGGAGCGCGTATACCAGAGGGAAAGAGCATACGAAATCACTTAACAATAAGGAAGAACGATCTGCATTGTGGAAACACTGTAAAGAGAAACACAATAGAGAGGTAAAGCAGTTCCGAATGGATGTGACGGGGGTTTATCACAATGACGCGATGCTGAGACAAATAACTGAAGGAGTGAGGATAAATAATGTGAACGAAGACTCGCTTATGAACTCCAAGAACGAATGGAACTTTTTTCAAATCCCACGAGCTGTGATTGATACATCATGACCGCTTACATGAAGCCTGGAAGAAGTGTGGACATTTCAGAGTCACTTATATGAACAATTATTTATGAGTATTTTAAACATGGCGGAGTGCTACTGATGAGGATCGTAATTGATCGAAATCGATTTGGAATTCCGCTACATTTTTACAAGTGACTTTTTATATACCATTTTACACGTTTTTACAGTTTTTACAATTCTTGTATTCGTTTTATAGTAGTTTTTAGTGCGTCGAACGTGACTACGAGACGTTATGTCTAGCAAACTGACTCGATGTAACAGTGACCTTGGTAGAAATAGTGCAAGGTACAGAGGGCCCATTGTATGGAATTTGCTGCCTAAAGCCATCAAGGATGCTTCCTCTCTACAGCTTTTTAAACAAAAACTTAGACAGGCCTCAAGGACATTAGATCGCATTCAATTCGAAAAGGAGGCCTGTGTGATAACATCAAAGCAAACGGATTTTTTATACTTTTAAGCCCTTGAAATTTTTTTTTTTTTTTTTTTTTTTTTTTTACTTTTTCCTTAGAATTGTCCATATATTTAAGTAGTTCCTTTTTAGTTCCTGGCAGGTCCACACCAGCCTTTGGGTTGCCACAAACCGACCTGCCTTAACAAAAATTATATGTATGTATGTATGTATGTATGTACGCAACGGAAGAATATCCCATTCTTAGACAGCTATTTTGAAAAAAACCATCTTTTCACCTACATTTCTTATACTGTTTCGGCGCCATTTTACTTGTAACACGAGAGCCACCTCCATCATATTGTCCCAAATCTCTGGCAATGATAAGTATTGACGGTATTTCTAGAATTATTCATTGATATAAGCTTGCGAACGATGTCCTTCGAGTTAACTTTGAGGTAGAACTGGTCGAGTGGTCGCCTTCTCTGAACGTTCGCGTGATATAATTGCGATCACCTGACTTGCGAGACTTTGTTTGTATGTCACGGTTCAATGCATTGGAGAAGTGGGCGAACTCATGGATCAGTGTAGAAGACACTATCCGTATAAGAGTCTTAAGCGAAAGATGTCTTGCTGTAGCTGACAAAAACTCAAGGTAAATTTAACAAATCGACAGTGGTTTAGGGTGGTCTGTACCCCTATTGACAACGATATTCGTCATCATAGTGGTAAAAATGTTGTGGACTCACGAGGCGCAGTCGAATGTCGTTATCGGTAAGAACGTAGATCGTGCTAAACCATTGCCTATTTATTTTTTAACGGAACATTTACGTCAAGTAAAACGATTCTTTCAGTGCGTGACATGTTGTGTGACATATTGACGAGAGCAGCGTTGCCTGAACTCTTATTGACAACGGCAAATTGGCCAATCAGATTGGGAAATGACTTCCAATTGTAATAAAATTGGTATTTCGAAGTTGTACAGCACACAAGAGAGAAAAGCCTAAAAAGTATGTCCTGGCATTGTCTATATTTTTGCTCGAGAAGGACAAGTCAGGAGGAAGTAGTTCGGCTTTCCTGAAACTTTAAAAAAATTGTAGCACGAATCTCCAATTATGATCAGAGCTCCTATTCAGAATGTTTAAGCACTTTACTCGGTAACGTTAACTGACCATAATCTCAGTAAGCTATATCATTCACAAATGACACAGCGTGTCTACTCTAAAGAGAGAGTAAAGCTCTAAAAGATTGGCTTTTTCAGGAATACTTCTCTTTAGATTTGTCACATGGTAATGGAGTAACTCGATTAAGCAAATTTAGGAGTCATATACTACATTACAATTTAGAGAAATGCTACGAAGATAATTTGAATCGGACAGTTTTTGAATGCGTTCTGCTCACACTGTTTGACAAATTGTTTGTGATAAATAATTATTATCCTGTAGACATAAGAAGTGTGTGTTTCGATTTTTTCGTATTGCAGTGCTCGATACGTAAGTCGAGTTGGAAAAATACAAAGAATTTGCTATTAGGGATGAAAGCATAGTCTTTGTATTTTTCCAACTCAACATATATTGTGCTCTACTTTTATGAATCGAGCACTGTAAGACGGCAATCGAAACGCAGACTTCCAGATGCAGACTGATGAATTTCACGCAAGCTGATGAATTTCACCATAGCATACCCCAGAAAACAGCAAACACAAAAGACACTTTTTCTCATTAATGCGAGGCGATTCCTCATGACTAATACGGCTGTGAGCGTCGCTTTCGTTTTTCCAGCTCTGGCATACTTTCCAGGATACAAAAAGCAACGCAATTTACATGTAGGCCTCCAACGTCTGGCTTCTGGTTTGTGATGATTCTGCTCAAGTACTGCTCATTTGTCAGACATTGATTTGAAACCTCTTTTTTTCCTTTTATCCGATTTTCGATAGTTTTCTTTTTTCTTCTTCCCTCGCCGATATTGTCTCTATGCAATCTCGTACCTAGATCCCATAGAGATATTGTCTCTATGCAATCCTGTACCCAGGCCGTGGAAGGTCTGGGTACAAGAATAGTCTCTATGTAGGTCCTTAATGTTCTACAAAACTTTCAAAAGCGGTCAGTTACAATCGACACGCTCAAGAGATCCATAAGCAGAACATTAGAAATTGAGTTGTAATCAGCTTTGAATTAAACAAAAAATTTCAAATCATACTGTACAATGCTAAATATACGTGCATTTCACCTTTAATTATGATGAAGTCTTATCTGAGGGGGGAATGGGGTTAGGTCTGTTTTGATTGTGCTCCTAAAATGCTGGAAGGTTTTTCACTGGAATGGATAACAAAATGCCAAAAGCTGCTTAGAAATTGACAAAATTCAAAACAGCTGGTGACCAAATCTCTCATGAGTAGCGACTTTAATTTCTAGATGTTTTTATGTAAAAGCTAATTAAAAGCTACTTTTTCTATTTTTCGTAATGGTTGCCAACATCTGTCAAGAAATGGCTTGAAACTTAGCGTCAATTTGGTATGGTTATTAAAAGAAAACGCTGATCTCTTGGCGGGACCAGTCTCTGTGATCCTTAACTCCTCGTTCCACGAATCCCGCCTTCCGCCTTCCTGGAAAGAGGCTGACGTAGTCCCGGTCCCAAAACAAAGGCCCATTAATGATATTAACAAGCACCTCCGTCCCATCTCTCTCACGCCTATCTTGTCCAAACTCGCTGAAGACCACATCGTTGAGAAATATGTTAAACCAGCCGTGTTACGGAGTATCGACCCTCGCCAATTCGGATCTATTCCCAAATCGTCTACCACACATGCTCTGGTCAACATGACGCATAATTGGCTTGTTAACACCGACGGAAATGGTGCCACGGCCAGAGTAGCCCTACTTGACTTCCGTAAGGCTTTTGACCTTATCGACCATAGTGTTCTCGTTCAAAAACTAGCAACATATGATATTCCGAGTCAAACCAAAAGCTGGATTGTCGATTTTTTGATGAACCGGAAACAAAGAGTCAAACTTGCCCAAGATTGTCACTCTGAATGGCGCTCTGTACCATCCGGCGTCCCCCAGGGAACAAAATTAGGTCCCTGGTTATTTCTCATCATGATTAACGATTTAGACTCTCCAGCCGACTTGTGGAAATACGTGGACGACACATCTTGTTCCGAAATAATTACTAAGGGCAGTGAGAGCAAACTCCAAGAAGCTGTGGATGTCCTTTCAAGACAAGCTAGTATCGATGGGTTCCAAATGAATGAGGCCAAGTGCAAAGAACTACGAATTGGATTCTCTAACAGCAACCACGATTTTGAACCCCTAGTCATAAATGGCAAACCCCTTGAACTAGTCACCAGTGCCAAATTGCTAGGCGTGACCATTAGCCACGATTTAAAGTGGAACATGCACACCTCTGAACTAAGTAGAAAATGTTCCTCTCGTCTCTACTTTTTGAGACAACTCAAGAGATCCGGAGTTGCACCAAGCGAACTTGTGCAATTCTATGTGACATGTATTAGGCCCGTCTTGGAATACGCAAGTCCTGTATTCCACCGTTCTCTACCAAACTACATCAGTGAAGATTTGGAACGGATCCAAAGAAGGGCACTCAGAATCATCTATCCTAACCTGTCATATTGTGTAGCACTAGAAACGGCTGGCCTACCGAAACTTCACGAGAGGAGGGAAAAAATCTCAACCAACCTGTTTGACGAGATAGTCCGTAACCCCACCCATAGACTCCACAGCCTCCTCCCCCAAAGGAAGAATTGTAGATACGCACTGAGGCGCAAAAGTGATTTCACTCTCCCCATATGCAAAACCGAGCGCTTGAAGAATAGTTTTATTTTTAGCCATATTTATAAGATGTAGATAATTTTCCTTCTTTCTTAACCACGAAGTTGTAATATTTCACACGTCCTTTTTATCATCTGTACTTGTAAATATTCCGTAATTCAGCCCATGGCTGCAAGGTGTTTATAATAAAGTATCTATCTATCTATCTATCTATCAAAGAGTTTCTCGCAATGTCCTCGCATTTCGTTACGAAACTCGGGTCCCCATAAAAAGCTTTCATTTGCCGGCCTTTTAGTATTCAATCCTGATACGATTAATATCATGTCTACTGTCCTACGTTTACTCGGGCATTCATAATTGTTATTTCATTGTCTTACGATAAAAAAACAAAAAACAAAAACAACCTGCCTGTTCAAAATACATTCCTGCTTTCCAACTGTGATCATTTGATGTATTGTGTATTTAAAATTCAAACATCGCAATTACGTGGTCGCAGAGTCATATCACTATGTTTATCTACAATCTTCTTTGTCTCAATTTACTTTGTCGTTAAGAAACAAAGCTTAGTCCATGTAAGCCCCACAGAGGATATCAGTTATCTGGCAACAGGAACGACGCTCAATGACCGATTGTAAATTAAGCTAGAATGGCTGATTTCTTCTCCAAGACACGATCCGCATTGCGTTCGTGATAGCGTGTCGAATGTGTCTCATCTTCCAGCAGTAAATGACAGGTGAGGGTTCAAAGAGTAATTAACATACACGAGAGTCCAAGAGAAAAGAGAGTTTTTTCAAAAGGACACTCAAGCCATAGATTTTCAAAACAGCGGCACAGATAAAATATAGCGAGTAACAATTTAAAAAGCAAGTTAAAAAGACAAGATATACGTAAAATATGCTAACTGTGGATTTAATAAGGGCAGAAATGTTTTTTTCTCATCTCATCAGACGAGGCTACTATTTGCAAAGATTGAATCTGATTCTTGTGCCGCCGAACAGTTAAATATATCCTGATGTACACCACAAATGGGAGAATAGGACTGAAAGATTCAGAAACTAAAATGATAAGATCTCGAGTACTGACTACCCCTACCTTATCATCAAAGAAACAGATGTAGCATTCAGCCATAGGGAAATTAACATACCGGGGCGGTCAAGATATTCAATTGTATTTTCATCAGTTTGAATCGAAATCTACACAATAAAAGAGTGCTGCAGTAAAGATACGATAATTTTAATTATTTTCGCGGGAGTTGATTTTTACGATTTTCGCGATTGTCAAAAATCGCAAAATAGAAAGACCTTCTTAAAATAGTTCTATGTGGAAAGTAACTAGGACCGGAGGAAGGTAATGGATCCTTGTAACTCGTCCCGATAAGCTATTCATACATATGAATAGGTGGAAGCAGGGGAGATTGTTAATTTTGAAAGGTGTTTTCTTGATAAATTGATGTTGGGTTTTCTTTTTTTCGGTGGGGAGGGGGCATGTCTTGGTGGATTCACTCAGTGAATTCAGCAAAATTTTTACCAAAACATAGCCAGGAATACCGCAAAATCCAAGACACTTTACTGAAGTATTCCTGTGCAAATTGTCTTTGCTCGTCTTCCTCTTTGAAATCATTGCCAAGCTATTCCTCATCACTCGTGCTCCTGTGAGAGTCCCTCTCGTCTTTTTAGCTCTGGCATACTTTCCAGAATACAAAAATCAGCACACTTTACCTCCAACGTCTGGCTTATGGTTTGTGATAATTCTGCTTCTTGTGGCTTTGCCGTAATAATGGAAACTTTATTTGTGTTTTTAAATGTACAATTGAAAATCTCACTACGTATCGGAAATTTACAAATGCTGCTTGAGATTGGCTTATTCAACACACACACAAAAATCAAAATTACATCAAATCTGGGTTGTCCCAATTCCTATTTCTGCAACAAAAGACGTAATATGTTGCTCTAATAGCTATATTTATCATTTTTTTGATTATGTAAAGTTGCTGCTTTTTGGCAATGCCTATGTCATTCATCATGCCTAAGAACGTAGAGCATTCATCTGAGAAAACGCCAAGGGAGCTCATGAAGAGATTTAAAAGTTTCACACATCTGAAAGTTCTACTCATTTCGTTGATCAAGTTCCGATATTTTTCTTTTTCACGAGCTGCATCGTTGTACAAGTTAGATTCGAAACCAACTGTTAATTCTAGAACATATAGGCACTTGGACTGGGTTAGGAAAAGATCTGGGCGATAATTATCACCAGTTGTTATTGAGGGATTTAGAAAACCAGTAACATCTGCATAGATTGAGGAGCTAACATTAATTACAGGTTGAAGGGACTTGGCAATGAAGGATTGAGTCGTGTCTCCAGGTAAAGCGATCAAGGCATTGTTGACAACCAGCGACATCATGAAGGAGTGATAATAATAATAATAATAATAGTAACAATAATATATAATATTTATAGAGCGCTAATTCCCAATGGTCTAAAAGCGCTTTACATGATAGAAATAACATAAGAAATATCCCACAAAATAAACCCGCAACTACAGAAATTACGTCATCATCCCATAAAAACATAATCACTCTATACAACAACATCATAACAAACTTTAAAAAGCCAAGACCTAAGCTTGATTTTAAAAGAAGAAAGGGAACTACAAGATCTGTGTTCGAATGGAAGTGCATTTCAAACAGAAGGAGCAGCAATAGTAAAAGATCGGCCACCATAGGTTTTAAGATGAAATTTCGGTGTTGAAAGAAAAAATTGATTAGAGGATCTAAGAAGTCTACCAGGTGTATAAGGCTTAATGAGATCAGTGATATAGCTAGGTGCAGCACCATGAAGTGCGTTAAATGTAATCACCGCAATTTTGAAAGTTATTCTTTGTTCAAGAGGTAGCCAATGAAGTTGAATAAGCAACGGCGTAATATGTTCATATCTACTGGTAAGGTGAATAAGCCTAGCAGCACTATTTAGGATACTTTGCAGACGTTTCAAGACTCATTAAGGCTGACCGTAGAGCAATGAGTTACCATAGTCCATTCTTGCAGTAACAATTGAAGGCATGAATAAGAGTTTTGCACGTATCGTGAGAAAGAAAATTGCGAGTGTTAAAAATATTGCGTAGATGTAAAAAAAGAAGACTTGCAAACAGCAGTAACATGTGGAACCATCGATAGAGAGTTATTAAAAATGACCCCGATGTTTTTAGTAGTCGTTGAAAATTAACAGTGTCCGAGGCAATCACCAGGGTTTTTTTAACGCAGGACGTGGGCGATAGGAAGATGAAAAAACTATAATTTTAGTCTTCCCACTGTTCAGTTTCAGCTTGTTTCCTAATAACCAAAGGTCAATATCTTTAATGCAATCTTCAAGGGCAGATTTACATGTTGACAAGCCTTCAGGCAAAGACGTTTCAAAAGATAAATATAGCTGTGTATCATCTGCATAAAAGTGATGAGAGAGACCGTGAGATCTTGCAATATCACCTATGGGGGTGGCGTACAAAGAAAACAGCAAGGGGCCTAATACGGAACCCTGAGGTACTCCGTAAGGTAAGGCATGCACATCAAAAGAGAAGTCTTGGATTCTGACATACTCTGTGCGATCAGATAGATATGAACGAAACCAGTCCAGTGCCTGGTGACAAATGCCAAAACGGGTAGATAGTCTTGAAAGGAGAAGAGATTGATCAACTGTATCAAAGGCAGCTGACAGCTCCAATAGAACCAAAACAACAGATTTCTGATCAGTTGTCAATGGACATAGCAATATCATTGTGGACCCTAAGAAGAGCCGTTTCGGTACTATGGTTAGCGCTGTACGCAGAATGAAAAACTTCATACAGATCATTTATGAAATTGTCAATGTAGTCAACAAGCTGCAAAGCCACTACTTTCTCAATAACTTTGGACAAAAAGGTGAGGTTAGAAATCGGTCGAAAGTTCTTAAAGTCTGGATGATCTAAATTCGGCTTTATTTTTAACAAAGGACGAATTTCAGCTTGTTTAAGTTCAGTGGGCATAACAGAGGTCTCCGATGACAAATTAACAATATTCCAGATCACAGGGCAAAGAAGATCAAGACAATCAAGAAGTATTCTAGAGGGAACAGTGTCAAGTTCACAAGATTTTGATGCCAGAGGATGCACAATCTGAAGTAATGCCGAATATGAAAGACTGCTCAAACGATGGAGTCTTTTTGTCGCTACTATGACTTCATGAAATAAAATAGGGTTTGATTCCAGTTCATGTCGAATAATACTGATGCTCTCACCAAAAAAGCTAATGAATCTATTGGCAAGATCTGCCACAGAAGAGCAAGATGGATACCGCGGTGCAGGACTTCTATGTAATAACTTAATGACAATGCCAAACAGTTTCCTCTGATTAAAGCTATAATCATCAATAAGCTTCGTGTAATATTAATTTGAGCGGACAGAGAATAATAGCTCATTTACAATACGATTTTTTTCAGTGAAACGCAGACGAACTTAAGGCAATCTAGTCCTACGCCATCTCTTTTCTAGTCGACGACGAACTATTCTCTCCAGTTTAATCTCTTCACTAAACCATGGAGCAGCAGGGCGTATGGTAACCATGCGCGATTTCAATAGTGCATGCTTAATCAGAACACTAGATAATTCCGAATTATACAAGTTAAGCGGTTCAAATAAATCATTGGATGATTCAGACAAAAGAGGAGACATTGCAAGATCCTGTCGTAAGTGATCAAAGTTGATGGTTTTTAGTTTTCGACCACAAATATGCTTCCTTTCCTAATTAGGCTTAACAAAACGAAGATCAGCACAGATAGAGTAATGATCCGATATCACAGAGGAATCATCAACTGAAATAGCATTTAAGATGTACTCAGCACCACGAGTGATAACTAGATCCAAAATATGTCCAGCTCTGTGGGTGCAACAACGAACCTGTTGTAAATCAAATGACTCCAATAACCTGAGGAAGTTAGGCGCCGCAGTATCAGTTGCAATGGTTTTCCTTGGCAGACAGATGAGCAGTGTATTCCGCATTTCAACCACACAGCAATGCAGAAACACTCTCAACGTTGTTGAATCCTTTAGGGACAGCAAGGCATCGAGGATACAGAATACATTTCCGAAGATCATTACCCAGTGGGTTTCCGATACAAATACTGCTCACTCGTCGGAAATCGATTTTAAACTTTTTCTTTTTCCTTTCATCCGATTTTCCGTAGTTTTCATTTTTCTTCTTAACTCGGCAATGTTGTCTCTATCGTGTAACTGTAACTGCTCGGCCGTGGAAGGAGCAAGAGTAGTCTCTATGTAAGCCCAGGGGCTGCCGGGATAGGGTTTAAATATGCTACGAAAACCTTGAACAGCGATGAAGATGCTTACAGCAGAGGTGAAGGCAATAGTTACTGTAGCGACAATAATTCCATTAATTCTTGCTCTTATCGATGAGGAGAAAGACGTTAAGAGGTCAGATACAACGCACTCAAGAAAATCCATTTGCCGAAGATTGCGAATAGACTTTTCTTTCGTTTTATTCATGGTTGAGTCTGTCCATAAGAATTGAAAAACAGTGTAGAAATGTCATAGCAAACCGTATCAGCTTTAAATAAAAAAAAATATAAATCATACTGTGCACTGCAAAATACATGCCTGTCACTTTCATATGCATATTGTCAAATTACAGGTTTTTCATATAAGGGGCAAAATTACTGAATTGTGATTGGTCAAGACAGAGGGCATTTTTTCTTAATTTCTTTAATTGCCCTGGGCAAAATTACTTGAAAATGATTGGCTGAAAATCGCTTAGCAACGGCTGCCAAGGTAAAGAAATTTCTGTTTGTTTTGTAACAATAGCGTGCCGTATTGCGCGAGATCAGTAAGAAAACATTTTGCCCCTTATATTATAAACAAGTAATCACATGGTTCCTCATAAAATTAAGGATTAATATCACTTGTGTTTTCGGAAGTTGCAGAAATTGGCCGAGTCACTGCGTGACTCGGGAAATTTCAGCAACTTCCGAAAACACGCGTGATATTAATTCTTAATTTTACTCGGCCCCGTGCGATTACCTATACATATGTTCAAACGTTCGATAAACATTCAAGAAATCCGCATAAATTAAAGTTCTGTTCGAGGCTGCTGGAACCGCAAAAAGCTGCTCCAACTTTATTTCGAAAAGTTATCGACGATGTTCGCTTATTCTCAGCAAGTAGAATATAATTTTGAAAATTACTGTAAAGAAGAAACAACGCGACTACCATTTAAGAAGACCTTGGGATTAACAACGCGGCTCTAACTTGCATTGTTTTTTAAACTTCTCCACAAGACTTAATAATACTAATCGCGCACCAACCCATTTCTTTCTTTTAGCTACAAAAGCCTGGCATTTCTTATCGGTTGTCATATGATCTCCCATTTTTTCGACCGTCTGATCGGCTCTCTCTATTTTATACCTTGCATAGTTTTTCCGCCGGTCAGTTCCCATGCAAATCATTACATAGACTAAGTATATTATGAATGAATTTTGACATTCAAATCTAAATATCAATGCGCTTAATCAAATATCAACCCTTTCCAGAACAAAACAGATTTTGTTGTTTCCTCAAACATAAATGACAAAAGATCTTTTCAAACCACCGACTGTTCAATGACGTAAAACTCTTCATTAGTTTTCCAAAACTTAATTTTATTACCTGCTTATGTAAATTAGATTGTTCATTTACTGTTGACTGTGGCTTTGCACTGGAATTAAAACGAAATCATTGGGGAAGAGCCCTACATTTTGGTAACTTCGCATATTCAAAGTAAGTTTTAGTTGAAAACGATTGCTTTAATTTCACAATCAAGGTTTTATTACACAGACAAAGCATGTTACAGGATCTTAGATAGATAAAAGGATAGATAGATAACTTTATTTATATTCGCGGTAAATCCTTTAGCACAATCTTAAGATATCTAATTCTGCCTGATAAGAATAAAAATCCATTACATTAATAAATCTGACAGATTTTAACCGCTAATCGTAGTAAAAGTTAAGCGTGTAAATGTTCTGTCAGAAAAAAAATAAAACAAAAAGAAATTAACTGTTAGCCGTAAATCGGCCAAAATTTTAGCTGTTGGCCGTAAAAGCCACCACTTCATTGATATCCTCATATTGCATATGTACAATGATCAGTTTGCAAGATTTGAGACATCATTTCATTAAATTAACTTCTTACGAACCGAGCGTGAGGGCCTTACTGAGAAATATTGATCAGAGGTAGTGACAGTACAGACCGACCTTAGGTACGTTTGTGCAAAAACGACATAGGGCTAATCAAGATTCCCAGTTCGGTTCGAGCAAGCGAAAGCTGCGAAGTTAGTGAGTAGTTTATTATATGGCACTCCGACCAAACTTGTCTATTTTAATTTGCTGGGTTTTACGACCAAAGGTGCATGGCTTATGACCGGAGAAAAGGAAATTAAAATTGAAAAATAAAGAAATTTAAGAATGTAAATGTTTTGCTTCTGATCCAAGTCAGATTTAGATTCAAAATCTCCAAATAGGCATTTTTGTCTAAATAAAAGTGAAAAATGAAAGTTTTGATGGATGGTGAGAAGTCACATTTATTGCGAGCAAAACACCATTCCTTTTTGAAATGGCTTTTTGTTGACTATAAAAACAATTAATAAAGGACAGGTGCATCCACCTTCAGTCTCCTTTTTCGACTGTTTTCGAAATGTTCAGAGCACACTTTGGTATCAGTTGTCACTCTTAAGTCTTTGCTTCGATCTTACTTTATTCTAAAAGTCCATATCTATTTTAAAACAGAGTTAATGATTATTGGATCAAGACAAAGACTATCTGCCCAGTGAAATCAGAATTGATGAGCAAATTATCAAGAGAGTCGACAAGATCAAATCTTTGGGTCTTACTATAGATGCCCAACTGTCATGGGGTAGCCACGTTGAAGAGATTTCCAAGAAAGTCTCTTCAGCTATAGGCGCCCTAAAACGTGTACGGCCCTTTATATCCAAAGAAACTGCAATTCAAATTTATAACGCTTTGATTATGCCTCATTTTGATTACCGCAGCCCCGTCTGGGACTGTTTAAGTGGCTACTTAAGCGATAAGATCCAAAAACTACAGAATCGAGCAGCCAGAATTATTACTAAATTTCCCTTTGATACAACCTTAAACCATCCTCTCTCCACCCTCGATTGGGAGAGGCTATCTCCTCGACGAGAGAAACAAAAAGCCCTAATGATGTATAAAATTATGAACAACCTTGCTCCCGAATATCTACAAAGTCTTTTCTCTCAGCGTCACTCTGTGTACGACAGAAGAAACTCTGAGGGAAGACTGGCCCTGTCTAAACCAAACACCAATTATTTGAAACGAAGCTCCTCTTACAGCGGGGCCATATTATGGAATAAATTGGCCAAAAACTTAAAAAAATGCTTCATCCGTTAACCACTTAGGCGAAATCTTAACGTAGTCGATATATAGGATTCCCACACGGCAATCTTGGAAAGGAGTTGATCAATCTAAGTTTTTATTATGTAACTGATGATTTTCCGTGTTTAAGTAAAGATTTACATACATACATAGATACACATACAAAAGAAACAGAACACAACCATGATATTTAGAAATCGAGATGAGACAAAATAATTTTTCGTGTTTCTGACTATTTACTCATGCAAATTACAAATCTTATTAGACATTTTGATGTGTAGTATCGCTGAGTATTTTTACGATTTGTGCCGTATTTTGACGAGCTTTTAGAGCAAGTCAAAATACGCTTAAAGAATAAGAATACGCCGCGATATGACACACCAAAAAGTCCAATAACTTAATTATTATCCAACGCGCCAAATTGTCATTTCAGTGCGGGAGAATTCCGCGGATATTTATTTACGGGGAGTGCATGGCAGAAGTATTTGAAGCGGAACGTAATTGACGCATTGTCTTGCTGCTGTTTGTATTTTCTTGGATAAACGATGAAATTTCGTTGTCTTAAACTGCTTTTCTAAGTTTGATTTATCTAATAAACTTAGATCAATATTCGCCAACCATTCCGAATCTCCGACGTCAGAAAAAGGATTTAAATTGTCCGCCTTTTTTTTTTCGGTAACTTTAATCCAATTCGTCGCTTGCGTGATGCGAGAAAACCTGTCTAACGGGTTCTCCGGAGTTTTATCCCGTAAACCAACACTGAACGTGCAAACAGATTCCATCCGCGCCAAGGTGTTTGTTTAGGCCCTTTATTGTAATTTATGTTTATCTTGTACCTTCCTTTAATTAGTTGCATGCTAGTTAATTGGTCTCTTGATAATGGAGTCATGATGATTCCGAAAAATCGAGCAGCAATAGATCTTTCCTGGATTTTTATATAGACACTTACTTCAAATTTTTATCTTCGTTCTCAGGCCCCCACATTTTGACCCAGAATCTTCGCGAAAATGGCGAAATCTTTAGGGAAAATAATAATTTGACAAAGTTATAAGTTTATATCTATAGATGCACTAGTGGATTTAAATTATTTTACTATTATTCTATCTAGAAATGTTAAAATATATCCGAAACCTGAAGAAATATCCATGTAAATAGGGCTTCGAAAATATGCTTCTCGATAGAAGCCGTGACTGGACCGTGAGCGCGCAGTCAGTACTATAAGCGCCGATTTTATTCAGAATAGGCGCATTTCTTAGATGTACCAGTCAATCAAGAGAGCCTGGGATCTACTAAACATTTTGGTACAAATTCGAAACTTCTGAATTGAGAAATATTTATGTAAATCGGCGTTTCGAACCAAGGTGTTTGCAGATGTATGCGACCCTGCGGGGCATTTGGCCCTTCTTATCTTTTTCACCATTCAGATGTTTTGCCAATATTTATGATATATATTCATTTCGATTCTCTCCTAGATTCTTACATCCGGCGATTCTCTTTTTTTAGAAAATAAACCAAATTTTATTTCCTTGCTCAGGTGGCTAAATAATGTAAAGCCCTGTCAGGCAAAGAATCTGCGTTTGGTACAAATCTTGGAAGTTATCGGCCAATGTATGATTTATCATGACTATTGACAAAGTCAACTGTATTACTCCATTCATCAAAGTCTTTGTAATATCCAACAAAGTGAATCTTCACTTGAATTGAGCTTTTGTCTCGGTCAGTAATCTGCCTATCTATTTTTATAGCACCTGATTTGTGTAGTTTGAATAAAATACCTCGATTTAGAAGATCCGAGTAAAAGTTTTGTTTGAAAAATATTAAACCCGATTTCCGTAAAAATGCCTTGCACTTACCTCGACTACATAAAACTTTTCTTGATCCACCTTTTCTGGGATGTTTGGACGTGTCTTCTCAGCTTTGAGACGCACATCGCGGTCTAGGTTGCGATAAAATCCTTCTTCTGGTCGAGCACGCTTTCCAATGGCCATTTTGTTTTGTTTTCGATCTAATTCCCAGAGCTCGCTCATTCAAACTGCGCATGGGCAGAAGCATCTTGTAATACATACGTGCATCTTGTAATAATACGGGAGTATTTGTCTCGTGCAAAGGGAAAATATTTTGTCATGCGCCTATGATTAAGTCCGCTGACTGTCCACAAGTCCACAAAAATCGTAAAAGACAAATTTATTGTTTACAATGAGTCTCTTGCAATGTTACCCGAGCAGGGAGAGTCTCGATGGACTCAGCATACGTAAGAAACACATCATCGACAAGCATTTCCACAGTACAAATGTTGAAAATGCTTCCCTATTTTTTTCTCACATCTCTGTACGGTTTCTCTTGAAAGAATTTAAGGACAAGCTTTGGGATGGCAATGTGAAAGGAAAAGTTGATCACCGGTACTCACCGCCAAGAGTGATATATCATGTTAACTTTAAAGGTGCAGTGGGAACTTTTCGACATCGACGGAGAAATGAAAATACCTCCTATTTTAGAGTGGTATGCGCCAGCTCAAGTTGCAGTTATAAGAATTGTCGTCGTTGTGTTCCAACCGAGGTGATAACAATGGTTCCTGATGGAGCCCCCCCTCCCAATAAACTAAAAAACAAAAACAATGAAAGAAGTTGTGACCCTGTTTAAACATCCCGCTATTTGAACGCGATTTCAGTTAGCTATATCATTCACAAATGATACAGTGTGTCACTATAAAGTAAGAATCAAGCTCTGACAGATTTAGTTTTGCCGGAATATTCCATTTTAGAATTGTTACACAGCGATGAAGTAACGCCCAACGAAGCAAATGTGGGAGTCCTCCACTACTTAACAATTCAGTGAAATGATACGAAGGTTTTTGTAATCGAGCAGTTTTTGAATGCATTCTACTGACATTGTTTCAGGGTTGCAATATGTTGCGATCTTTAGCTTTATTAATAGGTTCTTAAAAGCATATATCCAGCCCTCATTTGTTCCCAATTTAGTTTTCCTTACAATATTGGAGGGTAGACATTCTGGAAATAAAGAACAAAGTCATATTCCCCAGGCCCACGAGTTTTTTTTTAATCCCGCTAGATAGTATGATAAGATAGTATGATGAGGCTATGTTCAAATAAGTGACCTTTCTAGGCTAGTAAAAGGGCGTTTGCTTCTATCTACTTATCTCTCTCTGTCTCTCTGCCTCTCTGTCTCTGTCTCTCTGCCTGTCTGTCTCTCTAAACTGTGTCACTTCGGAATGCTAATGCAAAGAGTATCCTTCTTTGAGGGATACCCAAGCGAAGAAGAAGAATGGTGAAGCTTCCTTTGAACTCTTAAAATTGGGGTTTAAAGCCTCGCTTTGTCTCGCTTTAGCCAGAAAGTTATTGTTAAGGGCAAAAATCAGTTAGTTTTCAATATGACGGCTAATAGAGAGAAAACGATCGCTGATGAGTGATATTTCCACATAAAGTTTCAAATCTCTCAAAACAGCGTGGGGCTATTGCTGAATCAAGGCAGTAGATTTCTATCTTCAATCCCCAAGAGCAGAAAATTGAAATAAATTTCATCAAAGAACTGTAAAGGCTCCGTTTGAAGTTACATGACAGTCGTAAACTCTAGAACTTCAAGATTTGTTTTAGGTAACGGTAATAATTGAAAGCCTCAGTTATTGTTGTAAGCGTTATCTCCTACTTTTCAACACTTTTGATATTGTTTATAATATATAATTTTTATTGACTTGGATAAAAAGCGATAAAGAGAGCAATGGGCGAGTTACGTTTCTAGTGGAAAAAGCGTAAATGTTGCATTTTATATGTAGTTTGATTGTATGTGTGTAATTTGTTGCAGCAAACTGAACAACACGGGAAGATGTTGCATGGAGGAGTTCAATAGTGTAGTAAGATTTTGCTTTGCCGATGTATGGGAACTCTCGATTAGCAAATAGAGAGGGGGGATTGTTTCATTTTTCAAGAATAAGGTAGTACTTATATGTCCAAAACTACATCTGATTAGATTTGCAAAACCCTATCCATTATGTTGCATGATTGACAGTAATGCCTTGACAGAGCTCAGCTATTGGGTGAACACTCTGTAGTTGAAGGGTGGTCGAGAGCTTATGATGCGCAGCTAAGGCCTGGTGCATCGCCCGCCTTCAAGCCTGCCTGACCAAAGAAAATGCAGGTGGCTTAACGTCAAGGCTAGTGCCCACATGCAGCCCAACCACCAGCCTATATTGTTGATATATTCAAATTATATAAGGGTGGGTTGTAAATAGCTCAGTGCGGAAGGCTAAGGGAAAAGGGAGGGTATGTTTCTGAAACCCCTTTAACTAACCAGTTCGTTCCTTTAGTTTACGGTGCCCGCCCCTGTTCTGCATATGATGAAGAATTTTTCAGCTATGCAAAGATTGCCTCTCTTAGGATTCTTAGGATTAGATTGCCTCTCTAGTATTCGAGTACGGCCTGGCGCGAGCCATTGTTTTCCAGGTCACGGAAAACTCCGTGACCAGGTCTCCGGAAAACGGAGTTTCCCGTGACCTGGAAAATAATGGCTCGCGCCAGGCCGTACTCGAATACTACAAAGAGATGCAATCTTTGCATAACTGAGAAATTCTTCATCATATGCAGAACAGGGGCGGACACCCTAAACAAAAGGAACGAACGGGCGAGTGAGTGCCGGCTCTCAACTAGCTATTTGATAAGACATGCTTCAACCACCTTCTTAAAAAAGGATCGTTAGTCAACCAGTATCTTAATGCACCTGATGAGAGAGGACTTTTTAACCCTTTCGAAACAGATCTGAAGTGCGAAGTTTTAATTTTTATTTTCCTGTACAATTGTTTATATATATATATATATAGGAAGTCTGTAAGTCGATTTTCGCGTGGAACAGTGCTCAATACGTTGAAGCAGAGCAGAATAAATATTATGAGAGGAAAAAAGGACGTAACTACATTTCCCGACAAGCCTGTTTCGTGAATCGCTTCACTCTTCAGGGGTTTAATGGGCATTAAACCCCTGAAGAGTGAAGCGATTCACGAAACAGGCTTGTCGGGAAATGTAGTTACGTCCTTTTTTCCTCTCATAATATATATATATATATATATATATATATATATATATATATATACATATATACCAGAGTAAATTCACCAAACCATACCCCAAAATACAACAAACTCATATTCAATATGAAAGAAAACAAGTGACCAGTTCAAAATTTAAAATTCCCTAAACCCACCCTACCCCCAACCAAAATGATCTAGTCCACTAAAAGGGGTGCCACAAAGCATAGGTCTGAGGTCTGACTCTGGATCAATGGACAAATTCCAAAACAAATCTAACCCCTAAGAACTCAGCCAAGATGTCCACAAAAATCCCCCATGACTGATAAGTCGAATACCTACTCTCCCATCCCTTGAGCTCTCCACCAACCTATTCAAGCCCCTTACCGCCTTAGGAAAAATGCAAGTTTACTAAAAGGCTTTCAGAAACCTCACCTCTCCATCCCTGAGCTTCTCACAGAGAGTCATTTGAAGCCCACGCTTGGATAAGTTGGTGTCTGGGCTGCATGCAGGCCTTAGCCTGATCGGTAAGCTACCTGCATTTCCTTTAGCCTTGCTGGCTTGAAGGTGAGCAATGCCCGCCTTAAAGTGAAAACCTAGCTACAAGGTGTTTACAATGTCAATTGAGCGTGGCCAATGAAAATGAATCGGGCTAAACGTCAAGACTAGTGTCTGCATGCAGCTCAGACACCAACGTATCCAAGGGAGGTTTGCAAATGGTTTTGTGTGGTGTGTGGAAAGCTCAGGGGTGGGGATGGTATACTTCATAGGGATTTCCTTTTTGCATAAAAGTGGACATCTTGGCTGAGTTGTTATCAGGCCTAATTTCTTTTGGCCTTTTGCCATTAATTCAGAGTCGGACCCGTGCTTTGTGCCTTTCATTTAGTAAAGTAGATCGTTTTGGTTGGGGGTGTGGTAGGGTTGGAAAACTACTCAATTTGATTGGTGTGTACTTAGAATTTGACTTTGAGTTTTTTGTTTATTTACCGGGTATGTTTTAGTGAATCACTCAGATATATATTTGATTAGATTCACAGGCCCCCTTTGTACAAGATTGACACTCGGGCTCATGCCCTGCCAGAACTCAGGAAGTGGGTGAGCTCCCTGTGGTTGGAGGGTGCTTGAAGTCCACAGCAGCAGGCTTAGAAAGGGCTGCAAAAACCTGATAGCTAGGTTTTCGCTTGAAGGCGGGAATCGCCCACCGTCACGCCAGCTTGCGCTAATCTATCTAAGCAAGCGGCCCAGCCATCAACCTATCCAAGTGCAAATGACTCTGTGTAGAAAGCAAAGGAGTGGGGAGGGTAGGTTTTGAAAACCACGTGGGCAACTGACATATTTTTCTAAGGCTGTAACCCTAACCCTACCCCTACCCCTACCCCAGGTTCAATGCCTACACTGCAGGATTGGCATTCACACTTGTACCCGACCACACACCTCCCACAGGTCTGAAACTTCATGGCAGGAGGGTGGTTACGTGTTAAGAAGTATGCCTTTGGGGGAGAGGACTCGATTGACATTGCAAAAAAGTTGTGGGTAGCTTTTCACTTGAAGATGGATATCGCTCGCATTCCAACCAGCCTGGCTGGAAAAGATTGTACGAAGCTTAACGTAAAGACTAGTGATTGCATGCATCCAAATCATTGTTTATCCAAGGGTGGGTTCCTAATGATTCTGTGTGGAAAGCTCAGGGTGGGAATGGTTGGTTTTTAAAACCACTTAATCAACTGGAGTTATTTTTCCTAAGGCTGCAAAGGGCTTCTCACCAAGTTTTAAAGCCTGCATTACAGAATTGGTAATCAGGCTTGTACCTGTCACACCTTAGCTACTAGGCTAACACTCCAAGGCTAATGTGAAAATCCAAATCGAGATCCTAGCCATCAAACTTTGAAAATGTCAATTGAGCCCTATAATCCAAAGGTATGCTTTTTGACACCCAACCACCCTCCAGTCATGGAGTGTTAGCCCAGTAGCTGAGGTTTGACTGGGCACAAGCCTGACAACCAATCCTGCAATGCAGTCTTTCGACCTCGATAAATAAGACCAGCCCCTTCCAGCCTTAGAGAAAAATGCCAGTGTGTGCCGGCATTCAACTAAATATTTGATAAGGCATGCTTATACCACCTTCTTAGAAAAAGGATCGTTAGTCAACCAGTATCTTAATGCACCTGACGAGAGAGGACTTTCTAACCCTTTCGAAAGAGATCTGCAGTGCGAGTTTTTAATTTTTATTTTCCTGTACAACTGTTTACAAAGCTCCATCATTGTAGAGCACTCTCCGATTCGAGGATAAGGTTTTTTTATGTTTATGTATATATATATATATATATATAACTAACTGCAGACAGTACTGTTTCGGCCTTCTGGGCCTCATCAGTGCAGTGCTAATGCTAGGATGGGGGAGAACCGAGACGGTCACCCCAAACGACCCAACCTTTGTGGTATCGTCTAAGCCATGCCAGAGTGCTCAAACTAGAGTAAACCAGCGAGCATGCGCAATTGCAACGGCAATGACTCATTTTTTCCTCTCATAATATTTATTCTGCTCTGCTTCAACGTATTGAGCACTGTTCCACGCGAAAATCGACTTGCAGACTTCCTATATATATATATATATATATATATATATATATATATATATATATACACATATATACTGAAAGTATCAGTACCTTTATTCAACACAGAAGTTTACAGTTTGTTTACATTTTATATATATATATATATATATATATAGTAGTATGTAATGGGAACAGAAATCGAAACGACAACATGTCTGTAACTCGATATAAGTTCATTTCTGTTGTTTAGGGTCGTCATGTTCGGTCTACAAATGATATAGTATTTCTCCTAGAGACACAAATTGCACTGAACAACAGAAATGAACTTATATCGACTTGCAGACATGTAAAGAGATTCCTTTTAAATAGCGTGATTGTTTGAGCTTGTAAAATTTATTTTAAGCAGTTCATTTTTTGGCAGTTTACAGTATGTTGTTTAACCGTTACGATTAGCGTTTTTCGAAACAATTTAAGCCTGTCAGATTTATTTTTAACAGTTTACTGTATATTGTTTTACTGTTGCTATACACCTCAACCAACTGTGAATTACAACAGTTTTTTCAAAATCACTATGTAATGCACCATGTATTCTTTCTTTTTGGCAGTAGCCTGATGATTGTATTGTTAAAGGCATGAACTTCAGAGTAGCAAATAAATGGTTTTGACCTAATTAAAGTCTAAATTTCTATATATTGATTCAAGTTTATTAGATAAATCGAACGAAAAATAGCAGTCAGACGACAGGGAAATTTCATCCTTTATTGAAGAAAATTCCGCGTCAATTCCGTTCCTCTGCGCATACTTCTGTCAAGCACTCCCCGTAAATAAGTATCCGCGAAACTCGCCCTCACAGAAATAACAATTTGGCGTGCTAGATAATAGTTCTCTTATTAAACGTTTTGGTGCACATTACTGCTGAGCATTTCTACTCGTTACTAGTATTTTAACTCGCTCTGTGGGTTCGTCAAAATGCGGCACTACTCGTATTAATACTCAGTCAGTGATACTACACAACTAGCGTTTAGTAAGATATATTTATTTTCGACTGTCTGCGGATTGCTTATCTGTATTCTATGCTTTGCACAGATCTAGAGTGCTGTCACCGATGACTTTCCACGTAAGTTAGTAATTAAATAGGATATCATAACTCAGTTTTTAGGTTCTAGTCTCACTATTAATGCTGCTTAACTAAATATCAACCCCTTCAGCCCCCCCCCTCTCCCACAGAAAGAAAACACATTTGATCAAAAATATGTCTGCTTCCCCAACTGACAGTAGATTTTGTGATCTCTTAACCTAAAATACCAATGATATCCGTTCCGTGATCATAAACGCCGACCACTCACGCAAATTCAAGTCTTAATATGTATTCCTTAGCCTTTCATTTCAGTTTATTTCAGTATTTCGAAAGCTAATTATTTTATCTGATAGAGATTTCTCATGAAAATTAGATTGTTCAATTTACAGTTGGCTGCCAGCTACGGTTTGATCATTGGCAACTTCACGTATTCCAAGGTACGTTTTGGTTGAAAACCGATTGTTATGATTTCACAGCTTTAATTACACAGAAAAAGCATATAAGAAGGTCTTATGGTCCTTATGTTGATGTTGGGTTAGCCGTGAACTGTGGAACGGGGTGAAAAAAGTGGCTTAATAAAAGGATATGGTAAACATTCGTAGGTGTCCTTCCCGAAAAAAGAAAAAAATAACATCCAACGCTGTATTTAAAGCATTACCACCAAAACTAGATATAAATGGAAAGTATATGAAAAGCACTCTCCGAAAGAAACTGCTTCGGTTTAGCTTGATTTAATGGTAAACCTAATGGGGTGCGACAATTGGAAATGGATTATGTTTCTATAGTCGAATTAATCGCATATCAAATCTGACCGCGCTACACAAATAAAACTTCTCCACAATTTCAATTTCTCCCATTGCGGGAGGTCTATTTTGAAGTACGTAATTCTTCCACGCGATGTTTTTTATAATAAAAGCTGATAGTTTCTAAAGAAACTGTTTGGGGCTGCGTCGGTGGGGTAACGAAATAATTTGAATATATCAACAAAGTTGAAATGCGTATGATGCACGATCCTTCGCAGTAGATAGCGCTATTTATGCAATAGCGAAAATCAGACCTGAAAAAAATCAGGCCTGTACGGGATTCGAACCACTGACCTCTGCGATACTAGTGCAGCGCTCTACCAATTGAGCTAACAAGCCAACTGGGAGCAGGCCGTGATTTATCATCACGGGTTTATTACGAATCAACTTAACGGCCTGCTCCCTGTTGGCTTTTTAGCTCAATTGGTAGAGCGCTGCACTAGTATCGCAGAGGTCAGTGGTTCGAATCCCGTACAGGCCTGATTTTTTTCAGGTCTGATTTTCGCTATTGCATAAATAGCGCTATCTACTGCGAAGGATCGTGCATCATACGTATTTAATACCGCAGTTCAAAATATATGAACTTCATATATTCATTGTAAAGTTGAAATGGTAAATTGGCCACCGTTACGATCATAAAGGCTGACGTTTCGAACGTTAGCCGTTCGTCGGAGCGAATGTTTAATAATAGTTTGATATTAATAGGTTGATATCCGCATCCGCATTCTCCTCACTTCTTCCAGTTCGTTTTCTGTCCACTTCATTTTCGTCTCGGGACACATACAAGAATGCAAATTGTGCCACTTGCCATGTATACAAACCTTTGGTTGGTTCTTCTGTTGCTACTTGCGAGCTCTCTTGTTCCGCCGAAATTTCACTTTCAATTAACGAAAAATAGCTAGACAAAGAACAAATTCCTAACAGAATTTACGTTAAATTTTTAACCGCCTTTCTTGAACCGCATCCCGGTTAGCTCAATGGATAGAGCGCTGGACTGTTGTGCGGGAGGTCGAGGGTTCGAGCCCCGGCCGGACAAACCCTCAGGGTCTTAAAACAATTGAGAAGAATATGCTACCTTTCTATAACATCAAGAAATCGTTAGATATTCTAGTCTTCTCGGATAGGGACGAATAAATGGAGGTCCCGTCTTCTGTAGGGTTAGGGGCAAGAGACGTTAATTTATCATGCACGAGATAACTGTGTGATGAATGTCCTCCCTGGAGTGGGATGGGTAGGTAACAGGACCCCCGTTGATATCAGTGTTTACTACACTGAAGGGGCTATCCTGTATAAATAAACTACTCTACTGTCTACTCTAAATGTTACTCTCAAACGTCTTATTGCTTCTGAGCAGATCGTAACATAGAAGTTAACATTTTTTAAGGAAATGGAGAAGTTTAAATTTTTGCAGGAAATAACATACAATTAAGTGAAGCATGTCGTACGCTAATAGACACTGAAATGTTAGGGGACAAAGCCCCTTTAGTCTCTTGTACGCCTTAGTTTGTCTCGTTTGGCGTACAAGAAAACAAACAACTGGAAGGTAACACTGATTCAGGCTGAAGCGGTCAACAATTTCTCAGAAACACAGGCTTAAATGTTATGAAATTGACGATACTTTCAGTTCCCTTTCCAAACCTAGCCAAAACCCATTATGTGAGAGTGGTGTGCGCGGCATGAGATGCAATGGTTGTAAAAGTCTTGTGCCCGAAGTGAGGATAACACTTTTTCTGGATGAAGGCCCCAAAAAACATAAAAGACAATGAAAGAAGTTGCGAAATCTTTATAAACGTCGCAGTCTAACTCTATGATTAAAAATGTGGAATTTGACAATACATACATTGGTCCTCTTCATCTGAATTTGGATCAATTATGATCAAAAGTCTTACCTAGAGTGCGCCCTCCAAATCAAGCAAACAAACAGGCGGCGGCTAAAGCTGGTCGAAGTGTGTTCTCTGGAATTCTTGTAGCAGAAGCACTTCTAATATGAAACATCTCCTTAAACGTTCATGTAAAAATTGCAGATTAGATTGAAGAAAATATGTTATTTAATCAGTCACTACCCTCCATCTCACCGGAATCGGAAAGAATTTAATAACCGAAATTGCAAGCAAAATAAGTGCGTGCATCATAGTGCGGGGCGCAAGATGACATGTCTGTCGAAGATTAAATTTGATTTGTAATACAGTAATACAGAAATAAACAAGTCAATGATGTCTCTTGAAATTTCGAATTCTGTTCTGCTGTCCCTTTCGCATAACAACATAGCCGCCACGAATAAGCTAGCAAGAAAAAGTATCGCCCCAATCCTCTCTCTACCACAATGGAACAATTTGGTTTTGTCTAGACCAATCACATTAGAGAAACTGGTAAAGACGAAACTGTCCCGGACTGTTAATGTCACACGCGAAATTTTCCATAAAGGCGTGCTTTATTCGCACGCGAAGTTATGAATCAGCGTGAGGCGTGATTGGCCTCCTGAAATCGCAAGATTTTCCTGAAACTTAGCACACAAGAGAAGGGATTTTGAATTCGTGACGCCTGTCTTCGAGCCAGCCTAACCGATGAAAATGCAAGGGTCTTAACGTCAAGGCATTTGCCTGCATGAAGCCCAGCTGCCGACCTTTGCAAGAGACCACAATAGTTGGCTATCGCTGTTGTGGTTGGCGGCCCGTTTTTGTTATTGTAATTTACCCGTGTTCTATATTGTAGGTATTGTTGGCAAAGCTAATAAGTTAAATGAAAAATTAAATTAAATTAAGGGTGGGTATCAAATGGCGCTGTTTGAAAAGCTCAGGGGAAGGGAGTGTAGGTTTTTTGCTGTATCAGTCATGCAGAACTTGCTTTTTGCATAAATCTCTGTTGAGTTCTTATGAGGCTGGTTTTGTTTTGGACTTTGTCCTTCAATTCAGAGTCAGACCCATGCTTGGTGGCATCCCTTCTTGTGGACTAGATCATTTTGGCTGAGGTGGGCTTGGAGAAATTTTCAAATTGTTTCTGGGTATGTTCTAGTGAATTCATCTATACTTACCTAGATGTATTTATAACATAACCAGAGTAAAGCGCGCGCTCTGATTGGTCAATTTAACGTCCACCATTTGCCCATGGAGGTACGCTGCTGACGTGAGCTAATGCAAAGACTATTGTTCCGCTCGCGCTTGTTTTTTCTGGTCACGTAAGGTTTGTTAAATAATAGAGAACTCTTAAGCTGCAAGGATGATCAATGTTATGTTATAAAACAAATGGTAAACACCAAAGCGTACACTATTGAGTTATGGATGCACTTGGGAGGTTTGCTAAGCACTCAAGAAGCTAGAGACGCTCTCTGTTATCGCCGCGCGCGACTCTTACGCCTCTTTCGTGCTTAGCAACCTCCCGCGTGCATCCGTAACTCAATAGTGTACGAAATAATTTGGATATATCAACAAAGTTGAAATGGTAAATTAGCCACCGTAATGATTACAAAAGCTGACGTTTCGAGCGTTTGCCCTTCGTCGGAGCGAATGACGAAGGGCTAACGCTCGAAACGTCAGCTTTTGTAATCATTACGGTGGCTAATTTACCATTTCAACTTTGTTGATATATCCAAATTATTTCGTTACTCCCACCGACGCAGCCCCAAACAGTTTCTTTCGAAACTATCAGCCTTTATTCAATAGTGTACGCTGTGGTGTTTACCATTTGTTAAGTAGGGGTTGGCTTCTCATCACCCTGATGAGGGGCAACCACGAAACAGGCGTGTAGGGATGAACTTGTAGTTTATTTGTCTTTTTCCTTCCACAATATATACAAGTCGCTCTATTTCTATGTATTGAGCAAAAGTAAAAAATAAAGTGTAAAGTCAAAATTTTACACTTTATATATGTATATAAATAGAATAAATGTTTAAAAAGAAAATTTGCCCAGAGCGGGATTTGAACCCACGTCCCTCCTGTTACTAGTCAGGTGTGATGACCACTACACAATCAGGACAACCATGCGCACTCTACACTGGGGTTGCCATGCACTTAGCCTTCGGGCGAAGCTCATCACCTTAGTTGTGATTTGAGCACTCTCGCATGGCAACATGCCTGCACTTGGTCCCACAAGTGTAGCGCCCAGGCAATGGTTTATTCCAGAGCTTGGCCCAGCGTCTGCACTGCACTGATGAGACCCACATAGGTCGAAACAGTGTGCACTGTCTGCAGGTATATATATATATATATATATATATATATATATATATATATGTCGAGTTAGATAAATACAACGACTAAACTTTAATCTTTGCAAGCCTGTCTCGTGATTGCTCACTCATCAGGGGATTTTATTTTATTTTATCCCCCGATGAGTGAGCAATCACGAAGCAGTCTTGTAGGAATGGAAGCGTGGTCGTGGGTGCGAGAGTAAGCTCTATGTAGGTATTTATTATGCTACGAAAACTTTAAAAAGCAGAAAGTTACAATCAACACGCTCAAGAGATCCATAAGTAGAAGATTGGAAATTGACTTTTCTTTCTTTTGAGTCTTCATTTCATGTTTGAAAAACAATGAAGAAATGTCGTCACAAACAGACAGGAATTATTTTCCAAATTAATGGTTCATACGTTGTTATATTAGACAAAAGGCTTGCGAAACCGGTTGTGAAATTACAGGCCTTGTCTGGTTGATAAACATTCAAGAGATTCGCATAAATTAAAGTTTTTCTATGAAATCGTCGACTTTTTGGAGCTTGATAGGTGCTCTGAACTTAAATGTTGCTCAAAAACTTCTCAGCAAAGGCAAAAAAGTGCTCGAGGTTGCTGGAACCGCAAAAAGTTGCATCAAACGCCAAAAATTGCTCAAAAGTTGCCGTGCACAATCGGATTTTCCAAAATAATTGATAGTCTTGAGATGTATTGACTTTTCCGATATCCACTTATTCTCAGTGAATAGAAGAAAGTTTTAAAAATCACTGCGAATAATTCCGAAATAAACGGAGAAACAATGCGATCACCAGTTTAGGAGGATTTTAGGATTAATTGAACACAGCTTTAACTTTCGGTGTTCTTAGAACTTTGCCGCAGGGCTTAATAATACTTATTGCCGACTCATTTTTCCTTCAGCTACAAAAACCTGTTATTTATTTTTGTCGTATAACAATATTTTTTCCGATTGTCTGATTGGCTATCTCTATTGTATACTTTGCACAGTGTTTCTGCCCGTCAATTCCCGATGTGTTTAATTAAAAAAACCCTTCAGAACAAAAACATAGTTAATTGAAAATTGATTTCCTTCCTCAACTGAAAGTGATCTTTTCAAGCTCCCACCTGAATTACAAATCACAAGCGGCGACGTCATCGTCAACAATCATTTAAATTTAACTCCCAATCTTAGTTTTATGATATGTTCGTAGTTTCTCACTTTATTAGACTGTTTTTATTTAGTATTCACAGTCGACTGTAAGCTGCGCTTTAATCATTGGTGTTAAATCGAAATCCTTGGCGAAGAGCTCGGCATTTAGTAACTTCACGTATTCCAAGGTCAGTTTGTTTTGATTTCACTATAAAGGCATTGGGTCTCTTAGAAACCGAAAAACCGCTCTAAAGAATGGCCAAAACCACAAAATCGAAATCCCCCATACCCATTTCCATTTTGTACCATTGGGTCAACCGCAAACTTATTAATTTAGCAAGATCTGAAGTGTCATTTCATGAAGATTAACTTTTTACTAACTGAGCGCGAGGGCCTTACTGAGGAATATTGACCAGAGGTAATGACAGAGACAACAAAGTTTGTACCAAAATGACAAAGGACTAGCCATGATTTCTCAGTTCACCTCAAGCAAGTGAGGGCTGCGAAATTAGTAAGTAGTTCTTTAAAAGGCAATAAGGCCAAACTTCCTCAATTTTTAATTTGCTGACTTTTGCGACCAAAAATACAAGGCTTATGACCAAAGACTGCCTTGCTATATGATAATCTCATCAGTAAAAAGTTTGATTTCAAACAATCATGATAGTGACCTAGTAAAGAGCTTGGAGACAAAATTGTTTTTAGGGCATGTGATGATGATAAAGTTAATTTTCGAAAGTTCTTCTTGGGTGAGTGAATCAAATGGAAGAACTTACTGAGGCAAGAAGCGCTAAAACAGCCAAAGAATGAAAGAAGAAGAACAAACAAGATCTATTTTAGTGTCTTCACTGTGAATCTATTTAATGACTTAGTTCCTCAGAATTTGCATGTGAACAGTTTCTATTATTGCTGTGACATGTTCAGTATTTTGCTTTACGAGAAACAAGAATGTAGTTGATATGACAGTGGGTAAATGTTGAGCTTCTTGTTTGACTTTCTAGATGTTAGACAATATAGTACACAAAGTAGCAGAAGCTCTTTATACAGAGGAAATGGAAGAAAGGCAGCCTAAAAAATTCAGGTAAGCAATGATTTCAGAGCTTTATCATAATAAACAAGTAGGAGACATACGAAATTAAACCTATGTTTAAACGGATTGATACTTGAACATGCTCCAGGGCAAGACTCCTCGAGTAAACATTTTTCCAACCAAGACTGAAACTTTGAATCTTTTTTACAAACTTCTTATCAAATTCTACCATTCCCGTCAGATGAATTTATTTCAAATCAGTGGTTTGAAATACTCCACTGTTTTAATTCAAAGTTGGTTAATTTAAATACTTTGCAAAACTTTCCAATTGCTTTTCCTCTTGTTTTGGGGTTACAGATGCAATGACGTTGACAATTCCCGCTTCTTTTCATTTTTTCATTAACTTTTTATGATGATCTGAGCAAAAACTACTCTTAATAATGAAGTTTCGATATTCAATTCAGGTAAGTCAAGGTAGCCAAAACAGGAAAAAGTCATGAAATCGAGCTTAACGTAATTTTATAAATTCTGTATTTTTTTTTATGCAGTATACCTAGTGCAATTTAAATTAGATAAACACGAGTAATTCAGCTTTCAAATACCATGCAAATATTTGAAAAATAATTTACAAAAGCTTGTGAATATTCCATGCTAGACAAGTACTACCAAGAGACGATCAGTTCTCTCGAGGTCTCGTATTGATCACTATTTACTTATATTGCATTATTATCATGATTACAAAGATGATGCAAATTTTAGCCAAGCATAGTCTCAAATGGACCAAACGCCCTGCAGTCAGAAAATTTTGCAGAATTTACACGGATTGCGCTAAATGCAATCTGGATTTCTCTCAGCAAATCATAATGTAGAAGTTAACATTCGTAAAGGAGATTTAGAAGTTTAAATTTTCGAAGGAAATAACATACTTTTATGTGAAGCATGTCGTGCGCTAATACACACTGAAATCATTTAAAAGTTACCAAAAGGACGTAAAGACAGCAGAGTGACAATAACTCTGAAGAAAGAAAGGACAACTTTAAGTTTAAATTTACAAGACATGTTTCGACATTCGCATGTCATCTTCAGTTGCAAATGAGCTTTTAACGGTTGTACATTTGAATTTATATTGAGGTACGTTACAAATTACGTGTCAGGGCTTACGTTTCAATTTGAATATTAAACACGCAAAAAATGTAATTAGCGCGCGCTTTACTAGATAAAAGATAGTAAAAATAATAATAATAATAATAATAATAATAATAATAATAATAATAATAAAATAAGAGACCAAGGATAAACGTAATTAAAAGGAAAGAGATAATTCTAGATGCTTCAATTGCTGATTAAGAATGGGTTTTTCCCACTTAATATGCAATGCCTCTTTGATCTTAATTTGGTATTTTGAAGCGGCAGAATCTAAAGACCTGGCTTAACTAGGAAACTTTGTTGCGGAAACATTGTTGCGGAGCCAAATGTTTCCCAGTTTAGCCGCGCGGGAAACACAAGTTGCGGAAACAAATTTTGCTGCTCGGAATTGTTTTTTCCTGCAGACAAAAACATTTTTGTTTCCCGGACACAAATTTTGCGTCCGAAACATATGTTTCCCAGTTTAGCTGGGATGAAAACAATGTTGATTAGTCTCCAGTGCCACTCGCACATTGAAAAATGTTTCATAGCAACGGCGAGCAGACAACAATTAACATGACTGACTGCGAAGAAATTCAAGCAGGACACGCTCAAAGAAAGGGAAGGGGAAAAGAAAAGGTATTGGAAAGATGAAGAAATTGAAATGCTAATTACAATAACAAGAGGTGCTCACGAACTCGTGTACAAATGTGGCGAGTGCTCTCACCAATATAGCTGACATTATAGCCAGCACACGAAAATTTATAAACGACACGCGAACGTAGACCTAGCGGTACTGAATCTTTCACACTAAACAATCGGACAAAACTTCGCATATTTACAAGCACCTGCAATCATCAAGGTCCTGTCTTGACTCTTGTGATACTGAATTTTTCACGATCTTAGATTCTGCCGCTTCAAAATACAAATTAAGATCAAAGAGGCATTGCATATTAATTGGGAGAAACCCATTCTTAATCAGCAATTGAAGCATTTAGAATTATCTCTTTCCTTTCAATTACGTTGTTCCTTGGTCTCTTATTTTATTATTATTATTATTATTATTATTTTTATTATTATTATTATTATTATTATTATTTTTACTATTATTTTTATTATTTTTTGATCTAGTCAAGCGCGCGCTATTTACATTTTTCGCGTATTCAATATTCAAATTGAAACGTAAGCCCTGATACGTAATTTGTAATGTACCTCAATATAAATTCAAATGTACAACCGTTAAAAGCTCATTTGCAACTGAAGATGACATGCGAATGTCGAAACATGTCTTCTAAATTTCAACTCAAAGTTGTCGCTTATTTTTTGAGAGTCATTTAAAAGTTCTAAAATGTAAGGGGAAAAATTCTTAAGTCTCTTGTATGCCTTGTTCTGCCTCGTTTGGCGCAGAAGAAAACAAACAATTGGAAGGTAACTCTGCTTCGTGAGGCTGAGGTGGCCAACAATTTTCGAGAAACGCCGGCTAAAATGTTAAGACATTCACAGTACTTTTAGTTCCCTCTCCACTTCTAGCCAACACCTCCACTTCGGTATCTTTACATCGAAACTCCTTGAACTGTGTCGAAAAAAAAAAAGTATACTTTTTGGGATATTGTTCTTTTAATCCAACCCAAAAAAAATTATACCTTCTGATTAACTATTTCTTAGATTGCGACCGACAAGGAAAATTACTTATTAATAAATTATTTACTTGCACAGGGAGAGAGTCAGTTTGTCCGTGAGTTCAGGAAAGCCTACCAATTGCGTAATATTATTCTCCTGGATCTCTGCAATCTTGTTCGACAACTGGCTTTTTACACCCTCGTATAGTTTCTTTCTTTAAGTGTCTTTCGTCTTTTTGTTACATATTTTCGTCATTTTCATTCCATGTTCGCGATAATAAAGTCATCAAAAAGTGGTCGTCCTGCAAGTATGGACAGCCGCCCTATCATACGGCTTAATAGATCAATTTTAAAACCATGGAATGAACGTAAGATAGCTCAGTTAGGATTTGGCGAAAAAACCCAGCAGCGATTTCGCAAAGGCCTAGCTACACAGTATTTCGGAAGAAAGTCAAACAGAACGTTCCTATCGGTTCTCGGGTGACCGTGAGATGGGGAAACGTTTCCATCGATCGAAGACCTAATCTCATGTAAGTTTTAATGACCTTTCTCTCCCATTAAAATCAATTACGGAGATATATTTGTCCAAAATCTCATCTTGGTACCCTCTATTCTTAAAGCGTATTTAGAAACACTCCTTGTCTTAGTCAAACGTGGAGCGTGTCGAATATACTCACAGTATGCGGAGCGCTTCTCTGCTTACGAATCGTTTCTTTGTGAGTAGTGAATGACACGAATAAAATTGTAACTACGCATGATCTTCATCTCCTAATAATGCGTTTGGACGTCAAGGGTCAATTCTTGTATTGTTTCAGCCGTGATAGTGATTGTATCGTGGTACAATACACAAGTTTGTTTGCCCGTCTTACAAATTCTTCTATTTTATCTTCGGTTTTCTTACACAGACTATACCTTTAGTTGTGCCCTTACTCCATTTTGACCATGAAAATATTGGCAAACGTTCTTGTCATTGTGCAATTCTCTGCCGTTTATTAATAACAACAGCACGATCGTACCCAGTCGCTATTTACCGGTTTCGTTGTGAGAGAATACTGGATACGAGGATAGATCGAGGCGAGCGGGAAGCATGGAAAAAGGCAAACGAAGAATTATCAGTTTCAAGTCTGACAAACCATACGACGAGGCGCAAAACAGACTGGTCGAACTTGGCCTTTTTATCTCGGCCAATCAGAACACAGGATTCACCTCACAGTGTCTGAGGCCTGCGAGCGAGCCTGGGGCAGGCAAGTCCTCCTCTATCATTTTCCCTTTGGTGACCCGGTACACTTGAAGATAGCGATGATTCCTCGTTGTTGCAGAAAGACTCTCCGGCGATTGGGTATATCCAAGAAGCACATCGTTAAAAAGCATTACGACCCAAAAAATCCCATTGATGTTTCCGTATTTTATCCGCACATTGATCTACATGTGGTCTTCAAAACATTTAAGGCCAAGCTTCGCGCAGACATTCTGAAAGGAAAACTCGACTATTTATCTCGTCGATTGGTTTACTACTACTCGTTCCATGATGTGGTGGGTACCTTTCCAATAAAACATCGATGGGGCATCACAACACATGAGACCTGTTGTGTGAGATTGGTGTGCGCAACCTCAAGATGTCGTTGTGGTCGTATTGTGCCCACAAGGGTAAAAACATCTTTTCCGGATGGACGCCCCATCTAACCGTCCCTCAAAGAGAGTGAATTTTACGGAGTTAAAATCCATATTTTTGAAAGAAAAAATAACTGAGGAACTATCGAATATAGCCATGAAGCAGACAAGCCAGTCAGCCAAGTTGAATTGAAGCTGAATCAAGAAATAAAACAGAAATGTAACTTTCTAATGTAGCTGACATATTTACATCAAGTGTAATGACTCAGTTCAATGTCATGAGTTTTCTCAAGTCCAGATCCAGTCAGATCTAGCTCACCACAGTCCAGTTTATTCAACTTAATACCTTGGAATGTGTTATGCTCACACTGTTTGACTGATGTAATGTAAACGGATTTCTATCTTTACTGAGAGCTTCTTAAAAATCAGATCACCAGCTCTGCTACGTTCCTTATTAAGTTTTCTTTACAATGTTGGAAAGTAAACACTCTGCAAATAAAGAACAAAATCATGTTCTACAAGTCCACGAATCTTTTTAAGCAAGCTGATCCTATGAAGGAGAGGTTGGGAAGAAGGAAAAATTTTGAAAAATTATCAACTGAGAATAATTGTAATGAGACTTCGGTGAGCAAAAAGTAGGGTGAATTTCTGACTTAATCAGGGTATCGCAGTATAACTGATGTATGTAATCTCAGCATATACTAAAGACATCTTGCGTAATTCGTTTAGGAAAACATTTTTCAGGAAAATGACTCGGTTGTAACTAAGAATATGATAACATCATCTCTTTAAATGGAGCATGTAGACTAATTCCACAAAGGTTTTCGAAGTTCAGTTTGACAAAACTTCGTATTGAAAGACTTCCTATTGAAGATAGTATGAGTAAACTTACGTCCAAAAATGGCATTTCTAGGTGAATAAGGGGGCTTGTTTCAGCTCCCTCTCGCTCTCAATTGCGTAAATAAAGAATGCTAATGCAATGAATATCCTTCTTTGCGGGATACTCAAGCGAATAAGAAGAATGGCGAAACTTCTCTTGAGGTCTAAAAAGTTAGGTTTCAAAGCCTTGTTTTATCTCGCTAAGCTATACCTAATAAGTTGTTACAGAGCGTAAAATCAGTTGGTTCTTAATACGACGGTTCATCGATCCCGATAGAAAACGATCGCTGATGGGTGATATTTCCACATTAAGTTTCAAATCTTTCAAAAGACATATTTGTTTAAAGTGACTGTAATAAATGAGAGCTATAGTTACTATTGTGAGTATTATCTCTTACATTTCACCCTTTCTAACATTATTTATAACATATAACTATTATTATGTCATTTGGTTTGAATGATTGACTTAATGGCCTGTAAGAGGGCGAGAAAGGCTAAATGCTGTAATTTTGACAGAGTTTGATTGCTTGTACGTTATTTTTTGTAGTACAATGAACAAGATTTGAGCAGGAAGATGTTGCATAGAGGAATTCGATAGCATGGTAAGATTTTGCTTTGCCAGTGTATTGGGCCATTAGATTAGCAAAGATTGAGGGAGGCTTATTTCATTTTTCGAGAATCAGTTGTACTTGTCGTTTTAACTTTTCTTTCGTATCCAAAAATACATTTAATTCGCAAAAACATTCCTATTTTGTTGGAAGACTGACAGTTAGGTTTAAGACCTGACAGAGCTCAGCTATTGGGTGAATACCCTGTGTTTGAAGGGTAGTTGAGAGCTTAGGAGGGGAAGGAAATACCTGATGCCTGGCCAAGGAAAATACAGGGGTCTTAACGTTAAAGCTAGTGCTAATATGCAGCCTAGCCACCAACCTATGCAAGAGTGGGTTGTAAAAAACTCTGCGTGGAAAGCTTAGGA
>NC_142523.1:23416619-23426619 GCF_964205215.1 Stylophora pistillata
CAGATTCTTCAGATTCTACTGGTCTGCTGCAGTCCGTATCTATTAATGGTTATTTGACTTTCCTCCAAATTTCAAAACCAACGAAACGTTTGGTAAATTAGGGTGAATGAATATATAAATTTTCTTACCAATGTTCGGGTTGCGTGACTGCAGGCAGCCCAGTCCGCGCGCGGTCAAGTTTCGCGCCATTATGGTTGCGTGACCATTATACTTTTATTTATTAGCGCGGTCGTAAAGTTTAGCATGCCTTTACCTTCTTTTCGCGTTCCTTAGGCTGAACAAGGTAAAGAACTGTATTTTCATGTCTTTAGTCAATTAGTTTCTGTACTGCACTTCATTTCGAATTATATTGCTACGTTCATTTCTTATGTAGCGTCGTTCGACAAACATTCGCATTGTGTCATCAGTGTACTTTTGCCATTAATTTTCAGTTTTATTGCCTCCGTTTGAATTCAGAAAAGTCTACCAGCCATAACTACAATGTTTCATTTAATCTATGTAGTTAGAGGTTGTAATGAGTGTAAAAGACGTTTGGCCTGTGGCCTGGAGTTTTAAATCAAGGGTAGTAGTAGAAGGTGCTCAAGACGGTGAAAAGGCCGAGTAACGATAATGTTTAGCAGAGTTATTGTTTTGGTTTTACTCTATGATCTCGCCATTGGAGGAATGCGTTCGTTTTATCATAATCTCTTTTGCAATAATAAATGGGACAAATAATATGATATTGTTTGTGTTGATTTTTGCGATGTATTAGCTTTTATATCACAATATTTCCAAATGATAGCGATCGTGCGTTACCACATCAGACATTGATATAACTAAGGTCAAAGCTGAGGCAGTGAAATTCTGTACACATATCAGATTTTTTCTTGCGTCTGATGCACATGGTCTTTTCAATTGTAGGCAGAAGTATACAAGCGCTCCGTTTACATTGCCAAGGGGGTACCCTGAACACAGACTTAATTCACTTAACAAATATAGCTTCAAGTCGTGTCCGATTATCTTTTGACTTTCATCATAAGAGCAAATCTGAGACTATGGGAATTTGAAGGAAAAAACGCATGACTGAGAAACTGAAATTAGTACAGTGCAAATGAAATTTTGCGAAGGCAGATGAGAATTGAGAAGATCGCGTTATGCTGCTTCGGACACGACACTTTCCGCTCTAAAAGCCTACAGAATTCTTAACATTGCACAGTTTAGTCTGTTTGCTGCTGATCTTATACTGTTAGCTGGAGACATCTCTCCTCAACCTGGTCCTTCTTTTCAATTAAATAATTCTGGCTTATCGTTCGGCCCCAAAAGTAGAGGATTAGCTATGGCTCATCTTAATATTCGCAGTCTGCTACACAAGATTGATCAAGTGAAACTTATCATGGGCGGTGTTAAGTCGTTTGATATATTATCATTCTCGGAGACTTGGCTTAATGATTCGGTTACTGACGACGAGATTCTCATGCCTGGCTGTAGCTGTGTGAGGCGGGATCGCCAAGGAAAGGTTGGTGGAGGAGTGGCAATTTATTGCAGTTATTCTATAATTTTACTATTCACGAAGACCTAAATAATGCGAATGAAGCTGTGTGGATTCAAGTCAACCCCAAGAATTGTACACCTCTTATTATTGGTTGTATATATAGACCACCAGATCAACCGATCGACAACTTTACTGATAACTTCGATAAACCATTGTCCAAGATTGACCCTGCGTTTGATAAAGTTGCGCTTGGTGATTTTAATATAGATTTTTCGATTGGAAAGAGAAATGCAAATTTGGCTCATAACGATTGCTCACGGGAATTGCTGAGCTACACGATCTCAAGCAAGAGATTGAATCTTCGACACGCGTCACGGAACACTCTGAATCTCTCATCGACTTATGCTTTACCAATGCTCGACAAAAAATTACGGAGTCTGATGTTTTAGATCCTGGTTTGAGCGATCATTCTTTGGTTTACTGTGTAATGAAGAAAGGTCGTCACCGAGTTCCACCAAAAACGATCCAATTTCGCTCGTATAAAAATTACAACAGAGATTCCTTTGTATCTGATCTCCACCAAGTAGCTTGGCATGTGGCTTTAAATAACCATGAAGATATCGATGACTGTGTTGACACCAGGAACAAATTATTCCCAGAGGTTGCCGCAGTACATGCTCTAATAAGAACAAGCCGGGTTAGAGGCTTTTCTATTTCTTGGATAAACTCTTGCATTATAGCTCTTATTAATAAGCCAGATCACCATCTGAAAAAAGCCAAGGGGAATAAAGACAACACTCACTGGCGTCTGTACCGTGAATTGAGGAAGAAGGTAACCCACAGTATCAAGAAAGCCAAATCTGAATATTATACTAACCTAATAATTAACGGCAGTAAATCAAGCTCTAAAGACTTCTGGAAAGCTTTAGAACAAACTCTACCTTCGTCTAAAACTTCCTCCAGGATTACCAGTTTGTTGGCTGATGGTGTCCTTCTCACCTCAGCTATATCTATTGCCTCGACTCTTAATTCATATTTCGTGAACGTGGGTAAGTCCTTGCGGAAAAAATCGTTCCCGAACCGTATATAGCTAAAGCTACGGCCTGCCACTCGACTTTCACGTTTCAACCGATTAGTGAAGATTTTGTCTCAAGATCCATCAGTTCATTGAAAACGAATAAGGCCGTTGGTCTGGACAAAATTAGCGCGCGTCTTTTAAAAGATGCTGTGGACGTTATTACTCCTTCTCTTACGGCCTTATTTAATTTATCCCTTCAAACAAGAACATTTCCATCGATATGGAAAACAGCAAAGGTTATACCCTTGTTTAAAAAGGGTGATAAACAGAATGCTTCTAATTACAGGCCAATTTCCATTCTCCCGACTGTAAGCAAGATTTTAAGAGAGGGCGGTACATACTCAGTTTTATGCATATCTTACTGAGAATAATTTAATGTCACCCAACCAGTTTGGATTTAGATTGAAGTCATCTACTGTTACTTCCGCCACTCAGCTTTCTGATCAGATCCTTCACTCCATGGACAATGGTTGCCTGACCGGTGCTGTTTTTTTAGACCTCGCCAAAGTGTTTGACACTGTCAATCATTCAATACTGCTCCAGAAGCTCTCAACTTACGGTGTTGATGATGCTGGCAAAGCATGGTTTACTTAATTCTTAACAAACAGAACACAAATGACTAGCTGCGATTATGCTTGTTCTAAAGCTTCCGCTGTATCGATTGGCGTTGCTCAAGGCTCTATATCGGGCCAGCTTTTATTTATAATTTACATGAATGATCTACCTGATGTTTAGCAATTATGTCAGGTTACTTTATATGCAGATGACACTGTTTTATATCTCGCTTCCTAATCTACTGTAGACTTACAAAGTAAGATTAACGCTGACTTAAAACGTATATGTGGGTGGCTTCGGGCAAACCAACTGACTCTGAATGTTCAAAAATCCAGATTTTTGCTTATTGGTAGTAGTTCCCGCTTGAATAAAGTTGAGTCCCTACTCATTTCGGCTGATGATACCCCTCTCGATAACGTAGATTCTTTTACTTACCTAGGCATTGTGATTAATAACCGCTTCTCCTGGACTGACCACATTGATTATATTCGTAGTAAGGTCAGTAGAAAGTTAGGTCTTTTTAGGCGTATTAAATCTTGCCTCCCCCTCAATGCTAGAATTATGTTTTTCAATAGTTTCATTTTACCTATTTTTGACCATGGGGATATCATCTGGGGAGATCGCGGAAATGCGTCCTTAATGTCTGAGCTGCAAGTGTTGCAGAATAAGGCCGCTCGCCTCATTTTAGACTTACCTGTTTATTTTTGCGCAGCTGAGGCCCTAAAGAGACTTGGCTGGAATCCATTATTGCGTCGTAGAAAGGAACACCATGCCATCTTTATGTATAAATTAATTAAAAACCATTCATGTAATACTATTCCTGTCACATTTAGTCGTGACTTTCATGGTTACAACACAAGATCGAGAAATGACGTTCGAAAATCCAGTGCCACAAGAAGATGGGGTCATTGGTCGTCGGTTAACTTTAGCGCAAATATAGGGAATGGTTTAGACATCTCACTAAGAAATGCAAACTCACTGCCTTCCTTCAAACGTGGCCTGTCTAAATTTAATTTTTAATTTTAATTGACTTTGCTAGTATTACTTTTAGTTAATTACTTTGTCATTAGTAGTTTTAATTAGTTTTTAGATTTAGCTTTAGTTATTTGTTGCTATTTGTAATTTATCTTTGTATTAGTCTTTAACTTAAGAGGACCCTCCTGTAAACCACTTTTGTGACGTTGGCATCCTCATTAAAGACTATAGTATATAATTCGAGGTCGAAGTGTGCGAGACACGCGTTTTTTTTAAAGGAACGAGTGGTCTTCATCTGAATTGTAAAACCATAGTCACGCTGTCTGCGGTTTAAATGAAACATCCTATAGTGGTGGACATTAATGCATTAATCACTTAGCTGAAACAATTAAAATAGAAGATTGTAGAAATATTTGACAAATTATACTGGCCGGCATGTCATCAGTATCCAATTTTTAAAACCTTAGGCTAGCGCCACATTTTAGTCCCACATTTTTGTCCTTGATATATGGCCCTCGGCACTCAGCTCACTTGATATAGCATAGAAAGAGCTTCGCGTCGATAGCAGTTTGAATGGCGTTGGTTGAACGTGGGGAAGAAATCACAATTTAAAGTCAAGCTGCGGTGACTAATATGGGACCGTTGAGGACACACATGCTATAACTATCATGTAAATTTAAGATATCTTCGGTTTGTTTTGAAAGAAAGAAGAATATCACAATAAACCTCGATAAATGTGCTAGACAGTTAATTATCACATCAGAAGTCGAGTGCACGTTAGTTTAGTCTGAGTGCACGGCCGTTCTTGTCGTGACTCGTTGCCCAAGGCCATCATGGCGTCATGGCTTCTCCCATCTATCGATTTTCTCATCATTGTGAGGGTATTTTTGTTTTTTGTTTTAGCTTTTTACTTTTTTTGTCAAGTAAGACAGTCTGAAAAAAGCAATTTAAAATGACTTTTCCCATACCAAAGAAAAGAAAACAAGAAATGGATTGAGGAAATTCTGGTAGCCCGGAAAGTCGCAAAAACAGATTGAATAAACAAATTGAAATATTCAATCCCCACTTTGTCAACTTTATTTAAAAAAATTCTGAACGCTTATTCCCAGTGAATAGAAGAGAGTTTTAAAAACCATTTTGAATTATTTCGAAATGAACAAAGAAACAACGCGATTACCAGTTTCGGAGGAGTTTATGACTAATAACACGGCTCTAACGTTCGGTGTTTTTAGAACTTCGCTCCATGACTTAATAACACGTATTGCCGGATGTTTTTTTTTTCCTTTAGCTACAAAAGCCTAGCATTTACTACAGGATGTCATATAATCTCCATACTGAACTTTGCAAAGACTCTTTTCATCTGTGACAACCCACGCGAATGAATAGTTCAATAGGAAATTCATGGTGAGATATGAAAATTGCTTGGTGACACCCAACCACACTTAATTGAAAAAATATCTACTTCCTCGACTAACAATAGATTAATTTTTCACGCTCCGACCTAAAATACCAATCAGATGCAACAAAAAGCAATTACGCAAATTCACTCTTACTCGCAGCAATCTATTACCTCTTACTATGAGTTTCAGTATCTTTTCGATAGTTCTCATGCAAATTACAAACCGCAATACACACATATTTGCATTTTTTCAAAGCCAAAGATTTAATATTTACTTGTTGTCCACTGCCAGCTGCGCTTTCAGTCGTTAGTGTTAGAACGAAGTCCTAGGGGAAGAGCTCTGTATTTGGCAAATTCACGTATTCCAAGGTAAATTTTAGTTGGAAAACAATAGTTTTGATTTTATAGTAAAGATTTTATTACACAGAGAAGACATGTTTGAAAGTTTTATGGCCTTAACTCGTGCAGATAAAAACACAAGGTGAAGAATGTAGCACGGATAATTAAAAATTCTTCAGCTTAAAGTCCTTAAGTTATTTATGAAGGGATTTTTCGACCTGTTCAGGCAAGACATTTGTCAAAGCAAGACTGAAGCTTTAAATCTTTATTATAAGTTTCTAATAAAACGTTTCTTTCCCTTCAAGTAAGTTTATGTCAAATCAGCTTTATGAAACTCTGCACTGTTTTGACTCAGTGTTATTTAAATACTTTGCAAAACTTTCCACTTGTTTTTCTTCTTATCTTAGGGTTACAGATGCAATGATGTTGACAATCCCGCTTCTTTTACGCCTGTCGTTAACTTTTTACGATGATCTGAGCAAAAACTACTATTAATAATGAAGTTTCGACATTCATTTCAGGTATGTAAATGTAGCCAAAATTGGAAAAATTATGAAATCAAGCTTAACGTAATTTTATACAATCTCAATTTTTTTTTTCGGGTAGTATACCTAGTGCAATTTGAGTTAGATTAAACGAATAATTCAGCTTACAAAGACCCTGGGAATATGTAAAAAAATAATTTACAAAACCTTGTTAATTTTACGTTAATGTTCAGCATGAACACAAAGATTATGCAAATTTTAGCCACGCAAACAGAAATTTTCGCAGAATTTATACAGAATACTTCTCTCAAGTTTGGTATCAGATATAATTTTTCTAGAAAGGTAAAGCTAATCCAAAAACTAATTTGGTGTTTAGTGGACGAATTTTCCGAGCGTGTACGTGTCGTGTGATCAATTAATTTTTAGTCTGTTTGACCTTTATTTCTTTTGCATTGTGTTAAATGCAAAGGGGATTTCTCTTAGCAAATCATAATGTGGAAGTTGACATTTTTAAAGTAAATGTAGAAGTTTAAATTTTTAAAGGAAATAGCATAAATGTATGTGAAGGATGTCCTGCGCTAATAGACACTGAAAACTATTTAAAATTTGCCTAAAATGTTGGGGGGAAAAGTCTTTAGTCTCTTGTACGCCTTGTTCTGTCTCGTTTAGCTCGGAACCGAAATAATCAATTGGGAGGGTATACTTCCACGGGTTGAAGTGGCCAACAATTTCGAGGAACACAGGCTTAAATGTTAAGACATTCACACTACTTACAGTTCTGCTTCCATTTCTAGTCAACACCAGCACTTACCTTCACATTGAAACTCCTATTACTATGTTAAAAAAACTTTTTGGGCTATATACTTTAGTTTATTCTAATAAAAAGGTGACAATTTCAGATTGAGTATCTCTTAGATGTTGAGACCGACGAGAAAAATCGCTAATTAATTATCAACTTGCACAGCGAAAGTGTCCGTTTGTCCGTGAGTTGAGGAAAACCAACCGTGTGTGTAGTATTCGCTACGTATTTTTGCCATTTTCATTACGTGCTCGCGGTAGCGAAGCTATCAAAAAGAGGTCATCTTGCAGGAGTGGACAGCCGCCATATTACATATACCAGATCAATTCTAAAAGCATGGAATGAACATAAGACAGCTCAGTTAGGGCTTTTGCAAAAAAAAAAAATCCCAGCAGTGATTTAGCAGAGGCCATGCTACACGACATTTCGGAAGAAGGTCAAACAGAAAGCCCATCTAGGCACTTGGGTGAACATCAGGTGGGAAACGTTCACAATCGATCGAAAGATTAATCCCGATTAAGTTTTTCAGTGACCTTCTTCTCCTAGTAAAAACAAAATACAGGATACATTCCCCAAAATTTCGTTTTGGTATCCTCTATTCTTATTAAACATAGATTGTGCCAAATTTTCTCGCAGATGCGTAGCGCTTCTCTTCGTACCTTGCTTTGTACCTGGGAAATGACACCAATACAAATTCAAGTATTCGAATGTCTTCGTCTCTATGTAATGTGTATCCAGACGTTAAGGGTCGATTTCTTGTTAAACCTCTCGCTTTTTACACTTTTATTTTCAAGAGCATAATTTATGAGTCTGATATTTCAGCCATGGGTTGTGATTGTATCATGGTACAATGTACATTTGTAATTTGCAAGTCTTACAAATTCTCCTATCTGGTCTTTGGTTCTGTCATATCGAAAGCGTCGTCAATATACCTCTTCCAAAGTAGCGGTTTAGTTGTGCTCTGAGTAATAATACCCTTTTTTATCATTTTTCCATGAAAATATTAGTAAAAATTACTACCGTTGTGGTATTCTTTGCATTATTTGGGTTCCCGGATAATAAACACTAAACACGGCGCGCAAAGCATCCCGTCTAGAGCCATCCTTGTGGTTCAAGTTCGTGGCTATTTTTGCTTTACAGATAGAAAACGTTGTGTTTTTACCTCATTCTCGTGGCTTTAATCTCGGGGTCGGTTGTGCTCTACGGACAGAAAACGTTGTCATTTTATCCCGTCCACACTAGCGGTTCAGTTGAGCTCTGGTTGATGATATTTTTTCTACTTTTGCCATGAATGTACCTTGTTACTCGTGCAGATATTTATGGCCATATTTAGGAAACAGATCCTTGAAGCACATTATTGACAAACATTACGACCAAACTAATGTTATTGGCGTTTCCAAATTCTTTCCAAACATTGATCCACTGTTGATTTTCGAAACATTCAAGGAAAAGCTTTGCGCAGGCATTCTGCAGGGAAAAGTTGATCTCCGCCATCCATCCGCGCCAAGATTGATTTATTACTGCCCGATAGAATTCGAAGTAGGAACCTATCCAATTGGAAGACGGGGCATCCCAACAGAGGAAACCCGTTATGTAAGAGTCGTATGCACCACCTCAAGATGCTCCTGCAACCTTCTTGTGCCTAGATGGGTGATAACATTTTTTCCGGATAGAGACCCTAACTAGTTGGACTAGCTAGACCCTAACTAGCGATCTCTTATTGGAAGTGATGCTCATGGAGCTAAAATCCAAAGCTTCGGCAAAACTAAATAAGGAACTTACGTATATGAGAAATTAATTCGAATTAATTTGATGGCCTGCTCCCAGTTGGCTTGTTAGCTCAATTGGTAGAGCGCTGCACTGGTATCGCAGGGGTCAGTGGTTCGAATCCCGTACAGGCCAAAAAAAATTTTTTTCAGGTCTGATTTCCACTATTGCTCAAATAGTGCTTTACTGCGAAGGATCGTTCTCATATACGTCTCATAACCGCAGTTCACACATATGTTTCATATGTTTGTTGTTGTTTGTTTTAAATAAGGAACTGTTGATTGCAGTCACGACGCGGAAATGTCAGTCAGAATGATATACCTTTTCAATGTAATTGCGCGCGAAAAAAGTCAAGAATTGAGGCTCGATAACAAAAAACAAACAGAGCTGTAACTTTTTGCTTTAGCTGAGATATTTACATTGCTGTAACGACATGATTCTAGACATGATTCTAGTGAAACCTAATCGAGAAGTCATCTGGCTAAACTGACAGAAGCCCTACGTAATCTAGCTCAACATAGTCTATCACAACTCTTTCAACCTGGCTTTTCCCAACTAGTACCATGAATCAGAGTCAATTAACCTCCTGCTTGGTCTACCTGCTTTGTAAAATAAGTTTGATATGCTGTTTAAAAATTGACCTTGTACCATTACCTGGAAGCTTTGCAGCTAGATGGCTTCCTTTCTTACTAGAATCAAAGCATAGTAACAGCTGCCGAGTACAATTAGTTTCCTCACTCTTAGAAGTCGCATAGATGTAATATTTGATTACAAGAGATAATGCGTGGTGCAATGGATTAAAATAACAAAAGAAGTTGGTGTTAAATTCGATATTTTTGTACCTTTTACATCATCATGAAATGCACAAAAAGGAGGGTATTAAGAATTATGCTGGATTATTTGGCTCTCCTCTTTTCGAGTATGATAGATAATAGAGAGGTTATGTGCATTCCTGGAAAATTATTCTGATTTATTTCATTCCTTCGCAACATTTCAAGGTCTCCTCATACAGGTACCTCTTTTTGAGACTAAACTAGGCTAACGGGTGTTGTTAATGATATTCCTACCAAGATAATAGAGAGAGAGAGGGAGAGAGAGGGGGAGAGAGAAAGAGAGACAGGGAGGAGAGGGG